>NC_034411.1:100270793-100511249 GCF_002078875.1 Numida meleagris
AAGGAAAGGAAAGGAAAGGAAAGGAAAGGAAAGGAAAGGAAAGGAAAGGAAAGGAAAGGAAAGGAAAGGAAAGGAAAGGAAAGGAAAGGAAAGGAAATTTTTAAGGGTTATGTTTTTATATACTTCATTCTCATCCCAAGACCAAACCCAGTGTGGCACTCTTATAGAAATGCACAGATGTCATTAACAAATCAAGTTTTTTTGACACAAACAGAAATGATAAATTCTATCCTAGAAGTAGTCAAAAGATTCAGAGATCAGTGATAAAAAAGAAGGCTTTGAAGGCAGTGCATCCTTCCTATACACCAACAAGATTTTCCCTGCTGGGTGACCTACCTCAACTAACCGTCAAAAAGAATTAGTCTCAAGGGAAAGTTTTGCTTATAGATTTATAAATGTTGACAATAATCCTAAATGGATGTTAGGGGAATTGACAAATCTCAGCATTTTTCTTGATGTATGTGTGCCTGGGGGGACTTCGGAGGCCCTGCATTTGTTAAAAAGAAGCAAGCCACTGACAGCTGACAGAGAAAGACAGGTAGCACAGCTAGAAAAGTGGAGGCTATTTGTTGACAAAAATTGTGGAGAAAAACCTAATAATCTAGTGTTTTTCTTCCAGTGTTGTTTCTATGCTCATTCAAAGTGTGCAGGCCATGTAGTACAGCTACTAAGTGCAACAAATAAAATGCTTACTCTATAAATGACTTTAATGTAAAAGTTTGAATGCTCAGGAAAATAATGTAGGACAGATTAAAGCTGGAATTAGTGCTTTAGTGAGGATTTGGAGGGGAGTAGTATTTTGTGCTTGTGCATGTGTGAGTTTTTTTCCTAAAGGTCAACCATACATGTTAAAACAGCATCCTTGGGCACAAAAAACTTCTGAGTTTAGCTCTGTCTTATCCTGACACAACTGTTAGAAGGGGAAAACAACAAACAACAAGGCATAAAAATTTGATTCTATCTTTCTGATTGATTGCGGGCTAAATCCTTGCCAGGCAGTTCCAACTAGAAATCTGTAAAAGGACCACTGGCAGGGAAGCTTGAAGGATTTAGCCAGGAGGCTGAAAAGGAGCTTTGAAAATTTTTCCTTGGTAGTATATTAATTATAAGCAGAGTTTTCTTTCCAGCAGCCTTCCATTTAAATATATTTTTTTAAATAAGGGGAAATCAGAAATACATTACAATCTAAGCTGTCATTCATGGATTTATTTTCATAGATAAATGAAAAAAGACTAACAGCAGTTATTTCTGTCTTGTTGAGAAGTAATATTTCTGAATTGCTTTTTGAAAACTGTATAGATTGATTGCTAATATTCCATCATCCAGATTACTGTAAGTGTATAGGTGAATGTGTTTAAAGAGAGGGAAAACTCACACTTATGCATAACATTCCAAAGATGGAGATGTGGCTGTATGACTTATCCCCTATTTCCTACTGCCAAGGAGCTCTTAGCAGCAAATTCATGGTAATTTGTTGAATTTAGTTAAAAAAAATCTATCAACAAGTCCTCTATCACCCTTTGGGATCAAACGAACACGTGCATTTTCACTTTCTGCATTCTCTGAGGCTTTAGAGAAAATGATTGTGTAGCCATGAAAGTTATAGTACTAATGCAGACAAGGTCTCAGTATTCTTCCTACACAGATCGTGCTCTGAAAAGCCATAGATCCTACACTGGTCATCCTCCGAAAAGCCTGTAATCTTAACAGGCAATCCAAAAGATAACAATATAGACATTTAGAAGGAGGAAACTGTGAAACAGATAGAATTGGTGATTCTGGCCAGCGTCACACAGAAAATCTATGCAAACACAGAAAATGAGGTCAGAGATCTCCTGAATTCTCCCATAACACGCTATCCTTGTACCGCTCCTTGCACTGTATTTCTGACAAATACTGACAGACTTTCTAGCTCAGCTTCCATACAGTAGTGTTGACACTCTACCCAGGCTTACCAGGGGTTTTGCAGCTGGTATTTGGTGGAGATACCATTAATGCCTAGCTGAAGAAAGGTACATTTTCTTTCTTTCTTTCTTTCTTTTTTCCTAATAGCTTTCAATCATACTCATTTCTCTATTTTTTTCCAGCTTTTTACCAAAGCTCCATTTTTTTCAAGATATAAGATTGTCCTTCCAAATGGAGCCCCAAACTGCTATCTTTTTAGGATACATTGTAAACTTATATTTAATTTCCTGTGTACTACCAGCCTTAGTTCATCAGTATTGCCCTTCCTTTTTGAATACTTCCATATACTGTAGAAAATCTTTATTTTGGACAGTTTTCCCCAAGAAATAATATCTGCCGTTTTACAAGCTGACACCCAACGTACTGAAAAAGATACATATAACTTCGTAGCTCTTTCTATGCTATCTTTCCTGTTTCAGATATGCTGATTTTGTTTTGTTATGAGTGTTTATGTGAAGACTGTTTACAAAGAAGCAGACATATGTGTAAAATTCTAAACTCCTAGTACATGGGTTCCATACAGTACTTCTGACACCACTGAATTTGAATGTTGTCCATCCCTGCTTGCTGTTTTCCAGGGCAGAGTTCATAGGGATCCAGATAAAATCTACCTCAGCTGCTCAACCATTCTGATGGAATTTACTGAGTTCTGAATCTGATGCATTCTCATGGAACTCATGACATTAGGAAGCAAATGTAATTTTCAAGGAAAACAAATATGTAGTGGAAAGTTTTAGTATCTGTACGTATTGAAGAAAAAATCACAATGGGGCTTTATGCTTCACGTATTGTGTTACATTAGTAAATTCTCATCGACCTGAGTTTACTGCTTGCTGCATGATATATGCAACACTTATCATTCATGAGCATTCACTATATCTCTTTTACCAGGTAGTATTAATCTCAACCCTCAGAGTTAGGGCTCTAATTTTAGCTAGTTGTGTAGGCTTACTTTATAATTAATAAAAGGAGAGAAATGTTTCCGTATGAAAGTGCCTTTGGAATGATAGTGCTAACTGTCTGGAGTGCTTGACACTCCCCATTGGTTGCAGGGAGAGTTTGAACATTTCTTTTTCCATCTGAAGCCTAACTTAAAACAGCCATAACCGTATGAGATGCCTCCTACCAAACTGAGAGTTTGCTCTTATCATAGAATCATAGAATGGCTTCGGTTGGAAGGGACTCTAAGGATCATCAAGTTCCAACCCCCCTGGCACAGGCAGGGCTGCAAACCTCCAGATCTGGTACTAGCCCAAGTTCCCAGGGCCCCATCCAACCGGCCCTTGAACATCTCCAGGAATGGGGCATCCACAGCTTCTCTGGGCGGCCTGTTCCAGCACCTCACCACTCCCTCTGTGAAGAACGTCCCCCTGACATCTAATCTAAACCTTCCCTCCTTGAGCTCTTGTTCTGAAGCAGAACATTCTTTCTTTTCACCAGACTCTTTTCACACTGATGTTATTGTGGTGTGTCCACTAGCTTACTAGTGGATAGATTGCGAAGAGCTGTGTCTGAGAAACAGCCATGATCAGGTTGAGAGCTTGTGGGTTAAAATCAAGGATCAGTCCAGTAAAGGGCATCTAGTGGCTGGGGTCTGCTACAGGCCACCTGATCAGCGGGAGCCTGTTGACGAGGCCTTCTTGCTTCAGCTGCAGGAAGTGTCGCGCTCGTGGGTTCTTGTCCTGATGGGGGATTTCAACCACCTGGATATCTGCTGGGATAGTGGCACGGTGGGTGGCAAACAATCCAGGAGATTCCTGGAGTCTGTTGAGGATAATGTCCTAGTACAGGTATTAGATGGACCGACCTGAGCTGAAGCCCTACTGGACCTGGTGCTCACCAATGCATTGGAGAGGAGAGCATTAGAGAGATTAAGACTGGAGGCAGCCTGGGCTGTAGTGACCATGCCCTGGTGGAATTTGTGATCTGGAGGAATGCAGGCCTGGCAAAAAGCAGAGTCAGGACCCTGAACTTCAGGAGAGCAAAATTCCGGCTGCTCAAGGAGTTGCTGGATAAGATCCCCTGGGAAACTGTCCTTAAGGGCATGGGTACAGAACAGAGCTGGCAGCTCTTTAAGGACACCCTTCTGAGAGCGCAACGGCTCTCCATCCCCCAGCAGAAGTCAAGCAGGGGAAGCAGGCGACTGATGTGGTTGAGCAAGGGCCTGCAGCTTAAACTGAGGGAAAAGAGGGAAATGTACAGGAAGTGGAAGCAGGGTTGTGTAGCCTGGGAGGGATACAGGGCTGCTGTCTGTGTGTGTAGACAGGATTAGGAAAGCCAAGGCACAGATGGAGCTGAACTTGGTGAGGGATGTGAAAGATAACAAGAAGGGGTTCTACAGCTACATAGGCAGAAGGAGACAGGCCAAGGAGAATGTTCCCCCTCTGATTAAAGGTAATGGAGACCTGGCTTCCTCAGACATAGAAAAAGCTGAGGTACTCAATGAGTGCTTTGCCTCAGTCTTCACTAGTGGTCAGGCTTTCTATGTCTGCCAGGATCTTGAACCTCTAGGTGAGGGTGTGGGGAGTGGATTCTGTCCCACTGTAACAGTGGAACAAGTGTGAGACCTCCTCATGCAATTGAAGGTATATAAGTTCATGGGGCCAGATGATATCCATACTAGGGTTCTGAGAGAGATGGCTGATGTGGTTGCCGAGCCGCTCTCCATATTTGAAAAATTATGGCTGTCCGGTGAAGTCCTTGGTGAATGGAAAAAGGGAGACATTACTCCCATTTTTAAGAAAGGGAGAAAGGATGACCGGGGGCACTACAGGCCAGTGAGCCTCACATCTGTGCCTGGGAAGATCATGGAGCAATCCTCCTAGAAGCTATGTTAAGGCACATAGGAGACAAAGAGGTGATCTGAGACAGGCAGCATGGCTTCACCAAGGGCAGATCTTGCCTGACCAATCTGGTGGCCTTCTATGATGGAGTGACGGCATCAGTGAATAGGGGAAGGGCGATGGATCTTTCTGGACTTCTGCAAAGCCTTTGACATGGTCCCTCACCACATCCTTCTCTCTAAACTGGGGAGGCATAGACTTGAAGGATGGGCTGTTCGGTGGATTAAGAATTGGTTGGCTGGATCCAGCCAAAGGATTGTGATTAATGGTTCTATGTCAGGGTGGAGGCCGGTCAAAAGTGGTGTCCCTCAGGAGTCGGTCTTGGGACTGGTGCTCTTCAACATCTTCATCAGCGACATAGATGATGGCATTGAATGGACCCTCGGCAAGCTTGCAGATGACACCAAGCTGAGTGGTGCAGTCGATGAAGGGAAGCCATCCAGAGGGACCTGGACAGGCTGGACAAGTGGGCCCATGTGAACCTAATGAAGTTCAACAAGGCCAAATGCAAGGTTCTGCACTTGGGCCAGGGCAATCCCAGGTATTTATACAAACTGGGGGAAGATCTACTTGAGACTAGCCCTGCAGAGAAGGACTTGGGGGTCCTGGTGGATGAGAAGCTGGACATGGGCCAGCAGTGTGCGCTGGCAGCCCGGAAGGCCAATTATGGTCTGTGCTGCATTAAAAGAGGAGTGATCAGCAGGGAGAGGGAGGTAGTGGTCCCCCTCTACTTGGCTCTTGTGAGGCCCCATCTGGAGTACTGCATCCAGGCCTGGGGCCCCAGCACAAGAAAGATGCAGAGCTCTTGGAGCAGGTCCAGAGGAGGCGCACCAAGATAATCGGAGGGCTGGAGCACCTCTCCTATGAAGAAAGGTTGAGAGAACTGAGCCTGTTTAGCTTGGAGAAGAGAAGGCTTCGGGGACACCTCATTGTGGCCTTCCTATACTTGAAGGGAGCATATAAACACGAGGGGATACGACTGTTTACATGGGTGGATAGTGATAGGACAAGGGGGAATGGTTTTAAACTAAGACAGGGGAGATTTAGGTTAGATATTAGGAGGAAGTTTTTCACACAGAGGGTGGTGACGCACTGGAACAGGATGCCCAAGGAGGTTGTGGATGCCCCGTCCCTGGAGGCATTCAAGGCCAGACTGGATGTGGCTCTGTGCAGCCTGGTCTAGTGGTTGGCGACCCTGCACACAGCAGGGGGGTTGAAACTAGATGATCACTATGATCCTTTTCAACCCAGGCCATTCTGTGATTCTATGATTCAGCTGCCAGGTTCCTAAATGACATTAAAAAAAATCATGTCTATTATGGCTGAAAACCATTTTAAGAGGTCTAGAACAAGTATCTCTCCATTCTTGCAGTCTCATAGAGGATAGAACGGCAAGACCTCACCCGTGAGATGTCTTAATACCCATCTCACAAGCAGATGAGTATTTAAGCAGTATCCACATCCTTCTTCTGTACAAAACAATGAACCCAGAGCAGCCCCCAACCCCACACATCTACGGGCAGCCCTTTCTTTGCAAGAAGATCTTGGTCACTCAGACATATAGTCCCATATTTTATAAAAAATAGAAAACAAAATTTAAAAAAAATGTAGTCAGCAGTATAAGTCGTTTTTTAGAAAGCTTGCATATTTACAGCTGTCTGACCCCGGATTTATCATTTCTTCCTCTTATTTCACACTCATGATGTCTCAGCAACACTTTCAGCTCCAACACTTGAGTTTTCTTCCTTACAACACTACTTTTAAAGACTCTCAAAATGTGATAAAAAATGAGCAGCAAATGTGTCCAGTGTGCTTCTGCAGGGCAGCTCTGGGGGTCCCAGGAGTCAGCGTGGCCCCAGGCCCTGGGGGTGAGGAATGCATCCAAGATTTCCTGCTGATTACAAAAGGTGAGTGATGGAGATGAGGGAACATTAGAAATGATTGCAGGAAACAGATACCATTATCTTTCCCAGTTTCTCACAACAACAACAGTTACCTGGGGCACACCAGGCATTTTACTTCATATAGCAGCTAATTAGCAGAGACCACTGGTACAAATTTCAGTGTTCCTGATCTTGACAGCAGCTGCAGTTTATGCAGAGATCAGCCCTGGCTTGTGTTCCTTCCACCCAGTAGCTCTCCTCCAGACCTGGTTTGTAATTCAGGTTATATCACTTCAAAGAGTTTGACCTTCCTCAGTGTCATCCAGCTGCAACCCACTGAAACAAAGGCAATGTGCTTACACTGAGGTGGAAGAGAAATCTGTTCAGAGATTTTAGTGTTCAAAGGAAATAACTTTTCCTCCTTAGAAATTCATTCTTTATCTAGTGCTGAGGGAGGCTGCCTGGGAGCACAGCTGATTCATTTCTTCTATGTACATAAAAGCAGGGTTTAGAAGATTCACAAGTGATGAGTTTCACATGTTCAGCAGGATTATTCTCAGGTGAACATATGAGGCAACTATAGCTACTGAAACCTGAAAAATAGATGTGTTAGTGTTTCAAATGTTAACTGATTCAAGCGCCACACTAACAGGAGCAGTGCTACAAACTCCCCATGTCTGCCCTGTGCCTGGGAATCACATGGTGAGCAACCAGGAAAGTTTGAAGAAATAGCAAAATCTGCAGACGGATGAGGGAGACATCAGAAAAACATCTTGTGGGAGCGCCCTGAGGATCAGTGCTGCAGTATCAGTATCGCTGCCGGAAAGAGAGCAACTTTTTACATGATCTGATAATGAGGATGAGGGGGAATGGCTTTAGACTAAAAGAGAGGAGATTTAGATTATATGTTAGGGGAAAATTCTTTGCTGAGAGGGAGGTGAGGCCCTGGCACAGGCTGCCCAGAGAAGCTGTGGATGTCCCACCTCTGGAGGTGCTCAAGGCCTGGTTGGATGGGACCCTGGGCAGCCGGATCTGTGTGGAAATCACCACATCTGATATTCCGTTCGTAACTTGTCGCCTTGCCCGCAAGGACTACTTTCCGTCCCCGGCCACCTTGTCGCATTTACACATCAATATGATGAGCGGCAAAATGGCATTTATTGTTAAAAGCTACAGAACTATATAGTATATCTTATCTTTTACTAGACTGTTCCAGAAGCTCACGCAGGCTCCTGGCCAATCATAGTGAATATCCCGCTCTGGCCACTCACTTCCGAAAAGCCATACACGGAGTTGTTGTGCCCTTTGTTATGAAAACAAAGAAGGACAGCCTCTCCTTCTTACATCATGGGTTCAAGTAAAGTAGGTGAACCAATAGCAAGCATATGAGGAAGGGCCTTCCCCGTCACATACCTGAGTGCCCTGTAACACGCCTGATACAACAGATCTGGTGGGTAGAAACCAGCCCACAGCAGGGGTTGGAACTAGGTGAGCTTTGAGGTCCCTTCCAACCCAAGCCATTCTATGGTTCTGTTTCTACCTATGTCATTCTTAATAGAGTTATTTAGAGAAATTAATTTATTTTAAATTAATTGATTTTATTTTTTGTTATTGTTTTATATTTTATTTTATTATTATATATTTCATTTTGTCATTGCTTCTCTCGTGATACACACCAGTGCATAAACTGCATGGCACTACATGAGATTTCCCAGTATTTCCTGTTGAATTGCCAAAATCTGCAGATTCCTTCCTGAATGCTGTGACAAAAAGGTTCAAACTCTCTTTCAGTGTGTAATTCCTGTATGCAGAAATGGGAGTACTGACGTACATCTCATGCAGAGCCTCTCAGCTACTGGGGACCAGCAGTACTCCATGGTCTTAAGATCCACATCACACAGACAGTGTTTCAGCTGAATGCTGAAACTGCATAATGATTTGATCTATTGACTGACAGCGGTTCTGAGTCTTCACAATTTGGGAATAACAGTGAGATCTGCCCCTGATCAGCTGTGAGCAAGATGCTTCACCTCTGTGTGCCTTCGTTTCCCTTCCAGCACCATCTGTTTTGCTTAATTACAGCAAAAGCTCTCCACCATAAAGACCTTCCCTTCACAGGCATTCGTGAAATGCTTTTCACAGCACACCTCTGAATTCATTCAGGACACAGAGCTGCCAAGCCAACATTGATTACTGCTATTAACAATAACTGTTTTAACTTGTCAGCTCTGATAGCACTACAATTGACAACACAGGAAACCAAAATTGTAAGAAGCAAAAAACAAGAAAAATCCAGTATGAAAGCCTAAAGAGTCTCTGTGTTCTGCGTGCAGTATTGCTCTTTCAATTAAATATAAAAAGAATCTTTGCATCCTAAAAAATATGTGCTAATCTATCAAGATCTTCTCCAGATTGCTATGGAATATAGCAACCTCTGGGTGTGTAGGACACTTCAAAGCACTTTGCTTCTCAAAGCTTCCTTTTTCACACACAGTCGTTTGCATGCAGTTTTGCAGCTTTTTGTATTTCATGGATTTTTCAAAATGCTAATTTTTGCCTACTTTTCTATAATTCACTTACAGTTTGGATGGGATCTTACACAAGGGATATACAAGGGATAATATCAGGGAGAAATCAAAGTCAAAGGATTTTGCCTAGTTTTAGCTGTGGAAATAAAGCTATGTTTCAACTGCAACCCTAATTACTGTTTTGCAGTGCTTTGTCGAGCCCTGCTGATAAGTTTCCCTGGTAAACAGCTCTTTATTGTTCTTTCACATTCAGTCACTATGGCAACTAGCATTTTAGGGCTTGATCCTGAGAGACGCCAAGCACCTGCTTCTGTGGCAGTATCTGTGGGAGAGGAGGATGCAAGGCATCTTATAAGATCAGTACTTTCGATGACAACAGATTTGCTAAAGAATAAAAGGCTTTTCATGTGCTTATTTGGAAGGAATTGTGGGGGGGAAAAAAAAGGACAGGTGAAAACCGGTCCCGGTTACACCTTCCATCCTACACAGCATCTGATGCTTCTTGTTCATTGGCATAGTGCAAAAGCCTAGAGAGCCTATGGGTCTCACTCCAAGAGAGCCACAGAATATCACTAACAAAGTGTTGGGAAGATAAATTTCCTTTCATTCACTGCTAAATCCCTCACTGCCTTCTTATTGTAAGAAAACTTATATTGCTTATGAGGTCAAACCCAGGGGATAAACAGCTGAGCAAATTTTCTATTTTAGCTTCTGAATAATCCCTGAGGGACACTCTTTTGTCTTTCCTGCTTAGGTTGACCTCAAACTGCTGGTCAGAGCCTAGAGGAATCACTCAATTTAGCAAAGACCAGCTTTTCTTTGCAGAGCTCCATTTCCTCTGCATTTATCTGGTGTTTCTGTAGGAAGATATGAGGTTTGTGTCAGCAGTTAGCAGATAACTAGAATGTGAGCAGGTGTGAACATACCAATTGCTTCCTTATCTGATGCTGCCTGAACATGTTGGACTTGAGCAGAGAATTATTTTTGTACCCTCTAGGAAATCACCAGCTGTGTACTCCCACTGCCTCCTCTAACAAAGCCCTGCGAACCTGTGAATCTGTAGGAAGCAGCTATTGCTCGATCCACCTAGCCCCATTCTGCTCTCACAGGTAGCACTGTTAACCAGTGTAATGTCACCAGCTTAATGGGGCTGATTTGCTCTGCTTCAAAACACCAGTCTGGAGTTTTTCTGCGTAAGGTCAGGCAACCGACAAACACAGTCACCTTGATCATTGAATCACAGAATGGCTTAAGTTGGAGGGAACCTTTAAGATCATCCAGCTCCAGCCCCACTGCCACCGGCATGGTTGCCAACCATTAGATCAGACTGCCCAGGATCCCATCCAAGCTGGCCTTGTTCACCTCCAGGGATGGGGCATCCACAGCTTCTCTGGGCAACCTGATCCAGCACCTCACCATCCTCTGAGTAAAAAGCTTCTTTCTAACATCTAACCTAACTCCTAAATCTAAACCTAAATCCCCTCTTTTATTTTAATGCTATTCCCACTTGTCCTATCACTATCAGACCATGTAAAAAGTCGGTCCCTTTCGTGCTTGTAAGCTCCCTTCACAGGTACTGGAAGGCCTCAATGAGGTCTCCCCAGAGCCTTTTCTTCTCCAAGGTAAACAAGCCCAGTTCCCTCAACCTTTATTTCACAGGAGAGGTGCTCCAGCCATTTGATTTTCTTCATGGCCCTCCTCTGGACCCTCTACAGTGGGGTCAATCAATTCTGATTCATCTCCCTTACTATGGTGGGAGCAATCCAGCACTTCTGAAGGGAAGCTGACTTCATAATTACAGTAAATCATCTTTTACAGGTTTTCTTTTTCTTTTTTTTTTATTAAATATGGATAAAGAAAGGATGCTATGTCTATATTTGGAAGTCAGGCATCTCAATCTGCATCCCAGCTAATTAGAAGGAAGCTAGTAATGCCCATGCAACTCATCTGTATTCATGCCCACAGAACATTACAAATTGAGATATGTTGTCTCAGACCAAAAAGAAATTATTTAGACTATGCAGTGTAGAAAGAGGAAGTTGATAACTTCTTCATCTTTGCAAATACTTTTGAAAGAAGAAATAAGATCTTCAGAAAATTTGGGGACAGCATATCTTTACTTTGCTGTTGCTATTAGAGCCTATGCTATGGTCAAGCTCAAGCTTTTCCTAACTTAAACTTCTAAAGTTCTATTGTGAGATAGTAGAGAGATGTTTTTTTCTTGAATTTCTTCTTGCTTCTATGCATATGGAAGCAACCACAACCACAACTGAAAGGAAATTAAAGATTAGGCAACAATAAAATTGAAATGAAGTAATATAGCCCAAACTCCTTTGGTATGAGCCTACCATGAAATACAGAAAATGTATCACCCTTGAAAGCAATTACTTGCAGATTAAGAAATCATGCAGCTGTCTTTTCATCTACAGGGCTGCAGAAGTTTACGCAGGAACAGTATATCCATATTTACAGTTCAGGTACAGCTAGCTTGTAGAATAATAAAAAGAGCCACATTCAAAATGCTATCAGCACATATAAGATAATTCTATCATACTCATGATCATCCAAGGTAGTTGTTAAGGGACTAAGTTAAACTTGTTTGAAATTTGCAAAAAGACTGTTTTCATTCCCTTAGGATCAGGAAAATGTCCTCAGCCTTCATAGGAAATTCAGCTGGAAAAAAAGTCAAATGATTTGGAATTGATTCCTTTTTGTGTCACCTAACTGACAGTAAAGTAGTACGTGTCACTGCTTAAACAGTGTTTGCAAAAACTCAACCATGAAAGAGATGAAATTCAGTGTTAAAGATGGTGATGGAATTAGAGGTACTTTAGAATAGGAAAGGAAGGGTGGTAATAAAAAGCCTGTGCTATTTTACATGACACCAGCTTCCAGGTGAGCTACAGATAGTCAGTTTGTTCCCTCTGCATTAAGCCCATTACAGAATGAAGTATTTTAGTGTAGTGGTATGTCAGTTCAAAGATGGGAAAAGCTAACTATACAATGCATGCAGAGTAAAATTACGTATTAGACTGTTGCTATTAAATACAAAATGAGATATGATTTAGTGTAATTTTTAGCTCATCATCACGTAAAGAAATCGATCGTGTTACAAAGGCATGTCTTTATCCTCCATGGAGTAGGATCATGTACATTATTAACACATAGTAGTGCATCTCTGTTAGACAGTGTGCCACCAGAGACATTAATTCAGGTACAAGACTGTTTTAGGAGCAGAGAGGCAGGGATTCATCCATCTATACACAAGACAGTCACCCCAGGCTCCCTCTCTATCTCTAGTGAAGAGAAATTGGAACTTCTGGGGTGAGATTCATCTTAGCCTTAAGTAGATATCTAGAGTAGGTCTGAAAAATGCCTGGAAGTGCCCATTTCATTCAAAAGGGAGCATAGGAATTGCAGAAATTTATGCTGTAAAGTTAGGTGACATGATTTTTACCATGAATGTCCAGTAAAAACTACCTACAATTTGAAAGTTGAATTTTCCTCTATTTTATATTAGTACAATATCTAGTGGATCTCAGCTCAAGACTTAATTCAGGACCGAGACTCTGGATCGCCCCGTCATGACAATATCTTGATTTCAACATTGCTTTCCCAATAGCTTCAGATGGACTTTTGTCTCAAGACAAAGTTACAGTGGAATAATTTAGTAAATGGGCATTGGCAGCCAGTGTTACCTCTTTACCTTCCCTGCTAAACTCCTTCCCAAACACAACTGTTCTTACGTTCTCCCCTCGTTGATCTGCAAGCATTCTTTCTAGGAGGCTGTGGCAGCAATCAGTGTATTTACTTCTATTTACTTCCAAGCCACAGCCACACCTAAAAGAAACCAGCAGGATCATACCCAAAAGACAGAAAGACAAATGGGCATAATACAATGACTTGTATGTAGGTCAGCCTGAGGGTATCTAGTTGTAAGAGTTGCTCAAATTCCTGTGAAGTCACATCTATTTTGTATGCATTTTTCACTTGCAGCTACCTGTAGTCTTAATATAAAATCATCATGTCATCAGTGTATATGCATGTGTGTGCATGTGTAAATATGTGCTCAGCCCTATTACTACAAACATGCTTAACTGTGTTTGTGTATATATGCCCAGCATGCGTATAGAGGTCAATTTCTTAGTCATAAAAGGTAGAACATCTAACATTTGTGCTAATATTTAGCAGGGCTGTACACTGGATGTTCCGGCAACTTGTGCAATCGAATTGTAGGAATAGATTCAGTTCCAAAGGTACCTCATCTTTATTCTGTGAAAATTAATCACCAGCTGGATGTCTGAGATACCGAGTGACATTCCCCTCCTCAGGAATATTACCCAGCACTTGGAGAGGAAAGGAAAGATAAAAAGGAAAGGAGACAGAACAGCCGAACTGCTCTGAACATGGGGGTAACCTCACACAGCAGGTTGTAATCTGAACTGTCCCATTTCATTAAGCCATAGAGGCAGGCCCCTATGGTGCACTGAGGTTTTAAAATCGTTTAGGAAATATGAAGATATATTGTTATCATTTCATTACACTTCAAAAACAATATTCGGATATGTCCTTTATTGTACTTAATAAAGATTGTCTTTCACCAGTGGGGACTGGCAAAATAATATACACTGAGTTTCTGAAATAATATGATTAGTATGGAAATGGAAATGTACTGTAAATAATACTCAAAATGATCTTTTGCTCAGCCACATCAAAGAATCAAATAAAAGCTTGCTTAGACTGACTTCCATGGTGTACTGAAAACAGGCAAAAGTATTTCCATAGAGGATTTTGTCATGTGCACAGCTCCTATAGGACTTTTACTGATAGTATACTTTCAATTTATCTGGTTAATTTCTGTTAAATTAGAGCTTAAACCTTGTAGACACACTTATAACATACAAGTTAACTGATTTTAGACAAACATTGTCTGATCACTGTAGTGTCAATCAGTCTTTACTTTGCAGAAAAAGTATATGTATGACAAAACCAGTGTGAGTCATGTTCACACGACAGTGTAAAAGCACATGAAAATACAGAAGCCAAGCTCTTTACAGAAACCTACCCATGGAAATTCCTTTTTTGATTTCAAAAACAAAAACTGAAAAAAAATAAAAAGTTCTATCATTTTGTCCTGAAACTATGATGTATTACTTTACAGTTATTAAAAAACAATTAGTCTAGTAATGGATACTAAATATACCTAATGAGAAATAGTTTCTAAGCATTATTATTGATTCTATAGCAAAAAGTGTGTAATGTTGATGTTAATTAAGCACATATTTCTATTAAACTACACATGGGTCCTTTTTTTAATGCTTTCATTGAGCACATTTCATTCAGCTACACTTTTTATGAATTAGATGTAAACTGAAAATGTCTCTTGATGTGAAGAACAAGGCAAGAGACACAAGATATGTTATTCAAAGCCTGTTGGAAACTGAAACATCAGTTGCTTTTGCACCAAGAAACTTTCAAGAAATGTTAGTGGAAAGAGGAAACTCTGTAAGAACATATGAACACACATTAGCCCATACATTCTAGATGCTTTGCAATATAAAAGGTGTATATTTAGACCAGCTCATGACAAGACATATATTTGGAATTTCAAACAGCTGAAACTATGTCAACGTTCTCTCCCATCAAAAGTGACTTAGAAGAGCATAAAAGTTGGGTCTCTGTGGGAGAGCCACACATTTTTCATGAATTCTTATGGATTCTACACATCAATTATATTTAGTCACAAAGAAACTGATTTTCAAAACCTTCATTTTCCACAGTAATACAGAAGCCATCATTTTTGTAAAAAAAAAAAAAAAAAAAAAGAAGAAGAAGCTGAGTTCATTTTCCCATTCTCTGATCTACATATTGGAAATTATTTTCAACTCTCAACCCTACTTACTAAGGTTTTTATTGGCCTTGGTGTGAGGCATCCCTGAGACAATCTGTGATGCAATTTTCTGGAAGCTAATTTTTGAAACTGTTACGGATGCATCAGTCTTGTATGAGTCGTTCACTGGCAAGAGTCCTTTCACACCTAAAGCCTTCATACTGAAGCGCTACACTTCAGAGATAGCACAGAAAGATTATTCCTTTAAATATCTATAACCACTACCCTGAGCCATGAGTTGCAAAAAAAGTATTGATTTTCTTTCATTTTTGTTCTTCAGATAAATAAGTAAATAAAGAAAAATAAGTTAGGATAGGGAAAAGAGGCTGAGAAAAAAAGGGAATTGGAAAGAAGCAAAACGAACAGAGGAAATAGGAACTGATAAGCAAAATTTTTAAAGGATTTGGTGGGTTTCTTTTTTTAGAGGAGAGAATGTTTAGAAACATTACTTATATTGAGCAAAAAAATTTATAAGCTTACTATTTTTCGTTTAGCTACAGTAGTTAGGGGATGAAATTATTTGTGGTAAGAGCAAGACCAATATACATAGATACTATTGCAAGAGCAATATACATAGGTATTATTTTATCAGTAACTTTATTTCAGTTAAAAACTGTTATTTCCAAACAAAACCAAAATTAATCGGAATAATAATACTTTTTCAAAGCAATGCTCCAGCTCCACTGCTATGAAAGTGCCTTATGCTGATGCCAATTTTTGTTCCTCCCATATGGAATGTCTGTTTTAAATAAACTAACATTACAGTTGGATTTGGTTTTGCTGTTGGAGGGTTATATTCTGTATCAGTTTACCTAGCTCAGTTCACTTTTTTTATACAATTGATGGTTATGGGTATGTGGAAAAAATAAATACAATCACTAAACCTAAACTAACACAAGAGGGATTTACCTGGCACAAAAATTAAAAGTGCTTTAATTTGATAAGATTGTTTTTGCAAGCTGTAAGAATGCAGGAATTCAGATACCACAGTTTGGAAAGTGGTATTCAGATAAAACAAAGAATTTCTCTTGGAGAATAGTGAACAGCTGCATGAAACATTTTGTTCTGGATATTTGCTGATTATTGAGATAAGGATGTGATACACAGAAACTCTTCTCAAGATGTTAATTACAGGATCTTCATGTCTGGGAAAAGTCTTTTGTCTCCTCATTCTTTGTTTTTACCTCTGCATTGGTCTTTCATCTTTGTTATATCTTATGTATTTCACTTGGAAGTTGTGTGCTAACTGCTCTTCAGTGGATGCTGCTCTCCCTCCTTTGAACACAGAGGACCCAAAGCAAGGTGAGGTGAATCCATTCCCTCATGTAATTAAAAAGAAGTAGGACATTTCTTTCATCTTCTTTTTCCCTCATTCCATTGTAATATTGCAGAAAACAAGTGCTATACTAAAACTGTGTGGCTGTTCTGCATAAAATAGGTATTAAAATAAGTGATACATGTGCTTTGTGAACTCCTTCAGAACAAATGCTGTTGATGAAAGATGGAGAATTTCAGTTCTTGAGAATAAGAAACACTAACAAATTAAAAGTAAATATAGTTATCACACATAATAAATATATACATATATAAATAAATAAGTAAATACTCTGCATCTAAGAAGTAGCTCTTGGACCTAAAGTAGAAATGAATTGTTCTCTATGCTTATCTCAAAGGGATTTTAATACTTTTTGCTCTGATCAGAATAATGAGTAAATAAGAATAGAAGAGTTTACAGCATTTTTGTAGACTCTGCCAGAGATTCTAGCTTAGGAAGTCAAATACATGAAACACTTCCCTGACTGCAAACTGTAGACAGACCTCTGAGTCTGAGAGTTCTGTTTCCAGCCAATACCTGCCAACTGGCACAACGTCCCAGCGGCAGCTGCCACTGCACCACTCTGATAGCCAAAAACTGACGATGGCAAAGGTGTTATTTGTTTCAGCACACTGAAATGGCAACATGGGAGATTCACAGTGCACTAAAACTCACATATTCTTTGCCTTTAGCTATAAACGAGAGCACTCGAAAAGGAAATCAGCCACATGACATGGTGTAATAGAATTTTCGGCTTTGCCTGATTGCATTACAAACACCGCACATATTGAAACACTCTGGCAGGTTCCTAGCACTCACAGTGAGGAACCTGAACCTTTTGACCTCAAACATCTTATTAAAGCCTATGCTGGACTGTGTCTCTGCAAGGGAAAAAAACAAGAATCTACTGAACTTATTCTCCTCTATAATTCATTCAAGTAAGCCCTTGCTGAGTGGAGGACCGTGGCTTTGATGTTAAAGTCTCCTAATTGGAAGGAAGTGAAGTGTTAGCCTGTCAGACTATTAGTCTCTCATCAAATACTTTAAGAGGTATCAGAAGACTGAAGTTCTCACACTGGTGTAAAGAGCAGCCTGGTTTTTGTTAAGACGCTTAAACTTTGCATCTGTCTAACAGCAAAAAATAAATAAATAAACAGTATACGTGGAGTTGTTCCTTGGTATTTCTTTCCTTTTATCTCCACCTTTTCCCTCTCAGAGCCTCCATCCTCCCATTGCCTACAGCACATCAGCCCCTCATGGTAGGAATGTGGGGGTTAACTGATGTGAGCAGTAAAGTCTTGGGCTGCACATTACATCCCTGACTCAAAGCCAGCTATTGCACACATGATGCGACCTATGTCTGCTGTTTGACCGAGGAACATCTATGTCTGTGGTGTTTTTCCTTCCAGGAAAGTGACCTCTAAAAAGAGTGTCCATACAATAAGTAGAATTAAAACCTAGCTGTTTCTTGAGAAAGGGTTAATTCTAAAGCTTCAACTCAGGTTGATACTTTGTTACATGCTTAATTTGGGCTATATACTTCCATGGCGTTAACTTAAATCTAAACATTGTTGCTGCTCTCTTAACTTCTGGTACTTTCCTGCATTACTGATCAGGTACCCAAAGAAAAGAATGGGGTGATTCTTTCTTGAGCATGGCAAATAGTCAAGGGTGAGAGTTGAATGGAGTCTAAGTCTCAAGAGGGACATGACAAGATTCCTTCCAGGACCTCACAAACTTGAACTCTGTGTAATTTCTATTCTTCAGTTTGGCAACAGCACCTAAACTGTCACAGTGAAGAAAATCTGTAAATGGTACAAAATGACTACCTGAAAGGAAATTATTGAATTGCTAGTACACAACTTTTGGTGTTAAGCAGGTGGTTGTATGGTTAAGTCTGCTTGATTTCTTAGTTTATAATGTGAGCCTAAAGAAATGCAGTGCTACCAGTGTAAATGTTTCTTTTCTATAAAGTTTTTCCATTCTCTTTGCCTAATTGCAAGCTTATGCAAATATATTACCTGTGGCATTTCATATATATCTTCAGTGATGCTCAGCTTTCCTTTTGTTTTGCAAGATGATATCCATACGAAAACAAACCTAATTCATCTGTGTCCTTACTACGCCTGTCTCTTTGCTGGCTGAATATGACCCTGTTCATGCACAAATATCTCTTTTCATGCAAGTTTGATTGCAAGTCAGATCTCTCACTTTATGGTGTGCTTGGTTCTGGCAGCACTTCCCTCTTCTTTTGGATGGGTCATGGGTTTTGTCTATTGCAACAACTTCTCTAAATTACCTTCCAATGTTATTTTGCAACAATCTTATTAACATAAGGTCCTTTTGTAAATCATTCCGCTCTCTGAAATTCTGGTCTTTCATTACTAAACATAGTAGGTTTTCACACTTCATAGGTTTTATGACCTAGCTCCCTTTTAAAAAGTATTTTTTCTTTGATAACTTAAGCAATTGAATCTAATCTTTAATTTCAGTTTAGCGAACTTCCTCACTGTTTAGATAATCAGACTCCAAAGATATCCATGGCACTTTATCCAATGTGTCAGCTTGGATGGTCAGTTACCTGCCACAGGTCACATGGAAAGCCCTTTCGATAATCATCTTCCACCTAATTCAGCCGTCTACAAGTCTGGGTTAAAGAGATGATGACTGCATACTTTCTGTATTATTCTGAATGAAAATTATACCTAATTTTGATTACTGTCAATGTTTATATCATATATTTATATGGTTTGAACTTCACATAATAGGAGCATAGCTACCAAGACATCATTTTATTTATAATACTACTTTTTCAAACACATTCTATCTGTGATTGAGAAAGCAGCAAGAAACATTTACAAGTCACTACCTGTGGTATTTCAAAATGGAGAGCATATACACATTTGTGCTCAAATGCTACTCATATCCCTATATAGACATTGTACCTCCTGGGTTCGGGTTGTTAATAAATGTCCCTGGAGTGACAGATCACTACAGAAATTACCAAATTAAACAAGATTTCTATACATATACATAGATCATCCGAGATCAAATAAGCTTTCTCTGTTAAATCCCTTTATCTTTTTTGGTTAATTCCTTCTGCATTTTATGTGTACAATCTTCACCAGTCCAGTTTAAAATTATTACATTTTTCAATATTGGATGCTTTAGCAAACTACAGACACCTCAAAAATTTCCTTTACCTCAAAAAATATTTTCTTATCAGAAAGTCAAAGTCGATTAGTAATGTGGCTATGGAAAATAAAGGTGAATTTTTATTCAGTTTTACATTTATTGCCATCTGTTTTTCTGTCTTCCAAAATTTATTCTTGGGCTAAAATCTTAGTTGATGCACACCAGTAAAATTCTGTAATACATCTTCTTATGAGTGATTATTAATGACTAAACACTAGGTAAAGAAGTAGATGATAATTCTCCTGCACTATCATGAAATGCCTATTACTGCCTTCCAGTTCGGGCTTCCTTGCCTTTGATTTTCCCCAGCCTGCCACACTGCCAAGTAACCACCATGATTCATGCATCATTTATTGTAACTACGGCTTCATAATCCCTGGCGTATATAACTCTTAGCACAAGCTACTTCATCTGGGTATGTGCTCACTTAGACCAGCTGAGAACCTCTCCCTTGTGTTCACATTTACTGCCTATCTGGAAGACACTGTAGGTAGAGTTTATATAGGACCAGATCTTAACATCAGCCACATTAAAGAAAAATATCAGAACAGGTCCATACCGAATTTCTTTCAAGCCATTTTGGTCTTAAGCTGCAAACAGCTCTGCATTCCAAAGTGAAGATAAACCTCAAATATGAAGCCACCTAGAGATGGGTTGGTAAACAGGCTGAGTTTTATAGCCGTGCTTCATCACTGGGATGTGCTCCTTGCAACCAGGAATTATGAGTGGTGTGGTGTGGTTATGCATGGTTGGCATACCTATGCTGGCCTAATATTAGCTATTTAGATAGCGATCATTTTACAAGAGCCTGAACCTCACAGGATTTCAGCGTGAGTTTTGAAGGTTCACAAAGAACAGTGCAGTTGTGTGCTGGAGGCAATGTGCTCCAGGACACACCTATGTGGTCTGGCCTCATACTACTGCCTAGCAAAGGAGAACCAGATGCAATCCCACCTCTACAGGGGCTGCACTGGCAGGTGGACAGCCTGGTCAGCACTACACATTGTGATAAGCTTTGCTGCCTGATAACTTTGTACTAGCTCTTTCTTCTTGCTGAGAAGAAAGAGCTAGTACAAAGCCATCTACCTTGGCTTTGTTCACATTTATTTTTGTGGGAGAGTAGCAAACACAGTATGTTGTGTTACCAAATCAGAAAAAAAGGGCCTCACAGCTTTTGGAAGACATCACTAATAAGTAATAAGGAGAAAAAAAATTTGTTTGAAATTTCCCAGAAATAGCAAGCTTGAGAAAGAAACCCAGCATGAAGTGTTAAGTAAAGGATTAGTCTGGAAAGTATGTGAGGTCTGATAATAACTTCTTGTAGCACAAAGAGTGGAACAAATGTAATAAAGGCAATGCCATGCATTCTGCCCAAAAGTTACTATACTAAATAGAAAAAAAAAAAAAAAGAACAAAGAAAAAAAGAGGCTTTAAATCAGATTAGCTGCTTAGTATATCATAAAATCAAGTAACCATTTTGGTTGCAAAAGATCACTAAGATCATCAAATCAAACAAATACATTACATAATGATAGCTTTCATAACTTTTATTAAATATTTCATGCTATTGCCAGATTCTGCCTTTCTTTAAACATCTGTTATCCTATTGTTATCTCTGCTGAAGTCATATTAGCAAAGCTTGAGTGCAGAACATGCCCAAAAGATCACTGGTCCTTTTCATTAGTCATTTGGATTCCTAAAATCATCTGGTCAGGAAACTTCCACTCTTTCATTTTCCTGCAATTTAAATATTGTAAAGAACGGTTATGTATTGACTTGATATTTATCCTATAAATAGAACTCACCCCATTAAACAGAGTCAGATTATTTGAATCCAGAGTGAAGGATTCCAGTACAACTTCCCATCACACTATCTACCTACTTGAAAGCAGAAAAAAAAGCTGTAACATTTCATTTCTTACATGCTCTCTTCAAGGGGAGCCATGACTGCCTTTCTAAGCAATAACGTTTTGTTTAGCTAATGAATAAAGCTTACTCTATGTAGTTTTCAATTACAGTATCAGCTTCTCTGTATTTTATACAACAGGATAATTGACCACTTGTTCAATGGATCACCAGAAAATGTTTGACCATAATAATAAATGGACCAAACGCAAAAGAATTCTAAACACTACAGTTTAAAAACTGCATTTCTTCATCAGAAGGGTAATTTTCAGTCTCAGCTTATATGTGTCATTCCTATCTGAATGCTTTCTTAGCGTTAAGTTGGCAGAGCTGCACATTTAAAAGTGCTGCACAGATATTAACTAATCAACCAGTTTTCTCATTATAATACTTTTATTCTATCAGTGGTGTCAGATTTGCTGGCTTATGAACTACTATAAATGTCAATCTGAAGATGCAGAGTGCCCCTTTTGATCCTTAATGCCATTTGTTGTGCTTAAATAACAATGGAATTGAGTGCTTTTGCAGCTACAGTTAGATTCCTATCATTGTGTTTTCAGAAACATTGGATTTTTATCACAAATAGTTTTGTAACAGTATTTTATGGTACAGCAATGAATGAAAAAGTAAAAACAGATGTTTATGTAAAGTCAGCTGTAAGAAAATGATCATTTACAGCACAGGGACATCTACCTTTGCAGTATTTCCTGTACATAAAATAGGAAATGCTACAGATACCTCTGCCAATGTAATCCCTGTGGTAGTAAATGCCTTCCGACATATTTGTGTCATAGCGATTTTTACAATTCTACCTAAACAGAACTTAGTCAAAGACACAAATACCCAGTCAAACAATTTGGCCTTGCTTGGTTTTTCTTAGTGCTTAACAAAATACCATATTTTAACCACAAAAATATAGCTTATCTCTTCAGCTAGCATCAAGGAGCATAGCAATACCAATTTCCATGCAATTACAATGTACTCATGCTGAGAAGTAAAATCAGTGGTAATGCCTGTGTTGGAGGACAGATTTTAATGACTGTTTTCCTAAGTGCTGACAGACAAATGTATATCTTTTGTCCAAGTCTTCTGAGGGATGAGCAGGCCAAAATGCTTTCCTTGCAGCTCAGTATAGGAAGTAGAAAGAACATTATCCAGCTTGATGGTTCAAAGGCAGTGAGAGTCTTGGTCAGCAGCTTTGATTTCAGCCTCTCTTCTAAATCTGCTGAACTCCACGTGTGGGCTGTGTGCTGCTGGTGGTAGCATGTAGATCATGCAGGAGATGAAAAGTACTGTGAGAGTTCTCCCTTCATGACTATTAATCACTTTTACAATTTTCATGTCATGATTTATTTGAAATTGGGGAGTGAGGATATTTGTGTGGATCATAGAGATTAAAATATATGGAATCTCTTAAGCTAGATGCAAGTGATGTAACTTCCCTTGAAAAGCAGTGAGTTAGGCTTTGCTGAGAAAGCTACCATGAAAAAGAAAGCTGCTCGCATATCAGCATAAACCTTGTCAGAACAGCTCTGATGAAAAGTAGAAGAAACCAGACAGAACAATGAAAGTGAAGAGAAAAATACAATACTTGGCTTTCAATCACTAGCCTTCCCCTGCTTCCCTTTAAGGACATTACTCTAAACTACTTAAGCTTGTGAATAAAACAGCTTAGCTACACATTATGCCAAATTCTTCAGACTATTTAATCTTGCTTTGGTTACACGTTATAATTGTTATAATCTTCCTGTATTCTGTTGTTCATTTACTTACTTGCTAATAGTACATTAAACTCCAGATGCTAGAAATGCAACCATCCTACACATTCTTCTAATAAACATTGTTTTCTGTGCTGCTCCTTTCAGTAATTATGAGCACAGTATAAAGAATTGCAAATAACTTTGTAGTTATGACAAAGCTCAGGTAGCTAGCTAACCTAGTTTTGATTATGTAAATCTGAAGTTTAGTTCTGGTCCAGGCCCTTAGCCCCAAATCCATTAAAGAATCTGACTCCAGGCATGAGAATTACTTCCAGTACACAATTTCTGTGAGCAAAGTCAATGCTTATTGTGATCTCAAAATGAAGAGAGTGAACTTTTAAAATATTTTTTTATAAGTTTTCCTTAAATTTCCTGAGCAAAGAGATGTTTGGTGGCCACTTCTAAAGCTGCTGTAAAAATAAGTTTCAAAAATAATGGAAATACTATAATGGTAATATTAAATCATATTTAACATTTTTGAGCAACTGCTTTTACTCCAAGTGTAGAAGGAATAAAGAGCTTTTCCTCTCTGTCTTGTTTGTTGCAGGTTCCCACCTGAATTCCGATTAACATGTTGATTGATTTTTAACTGTAACTATAAAAGTACCAATCGTCTCTTATTCATAATAGGGAATGGGAGAAATAAACAGCCCATAAATTAGGTTAGCATCAAATGTTCAGCTGGACACTGTTGGGTAACAAAGACAAAAGAGATGCAAAGTCTGGAAAAGTGGATAAGAGGTAACTTAGAGTTGTAGGTCGCTTACGAAACATGTGCTAGCACTGGCTTCACTGTGATGCAAAAGTTGAGAGCAGTTGATGTGTCCCACCACGCTCTGTTTCATCTTTACAACACACCAGCAGGTGGAATAGCAGTTGTACACACACATCTATATGGGGCTGGTCAAGGTGAACAATAATCTGGGATTTTTAACAAACCTCAATGTCTTTAATTCCTTGAGAAAGGAAGAAATCAGGTTTGATTCAAACCTTCTCTTTTCTTAAAAAAAAAAACAACAAAAAAAAACCAAAAAAAACCCAAAAACTCATTAAGACTGGAGCTGGGATTGTTTGTTCTGGAGAAGAGGAGGCTCAGGGATGACCTTATCACTCTCCACAACTACCTGAAGGGAGGCTGTGGTGAGGTGAGGTGCGATTCAGCCTCTTCTCCCATGTAACTAGTAATAGGACTAGAGAGAACAGCCTCAGGTTGTGCAGGGGAGATTCAGGCTGGATGTTAGGAAATACTTCTTTCCAAGAGGGTGGTCAGGCGCTGTAATGGGCTGCCCAGGGAGGTGGTGGAGTCAACAATCCTGAAGGTGTTCAAGGAATATTTAGACGTTGTGTTGAGGGACATGGTTTAGTGGGGTTATATTGGTGGTAGGTGGATGGTTGGACTGGATGATCTTATAGGTCTTTTCCAACCTTGGTGATTCTATGATTCTATTCTATGATTCTATTTCTGTATGTTTTAAACATTTTCTTTATAGAATTATAGCATGATGACATAACATACAGTTAGGAAAGTATGTGTACTTATATTGTTATATAACCATCTAACAATTAAATAAAGTTTAAATAATTATTATTTTATTGTTTGTTTGTTTCTTTTCTGCAATAGAATATATAGTGCCAACATCAGAGGTGCTTGTATTGAATTTGATTGGAGTTGTTCCCAAACAGTGCTGCACCATGGAAATCTGACAGAATGTGGACTGTAATAGGGGCTATAACAGTTTCTCAATAATTCGTCAACTATCTGTTCCATGTATACACGTAATTCATTGAAACTATGCTCAGAAAGTACCCACAGCTTGGCTGTTCTCTACTGAAAAGGCAACCTCAAGGTTCCCAGTCACGTACTGGCGGAAAGGCAGAGCTGGCTTTAGAAGAAGGAGCAATGATTGGGCACAACACACGACCCTATATCACCCTCTAGATTGCTAAAAAGCAGAAGTAAATGCAAATAAACTAAATGAATTCATGCAAGTAGGTAGAACATTTCAGAATAGAATCAAGATTTGTCTACAGATATGCCTGGAGAGATAGATATGTCTTGTACATGGTTTTACTAGTAAAATTCTGCTGCTTTTTCTGTTGTGTCTGTCAAGTATATCCTTGGCATCTGCCTCTAGTTTTACAATAGGAAATTCACTTTTTTTCCTCCCTCGCTTATGTGTCTCTAACTATGTGAGCTCATTTCAGAGCAGTGAAAGAAATGTAAATCGGTTCACAGGCTATAGTAGAACTTATCCATAGTTCTTTTTCAATTTAGCATATAAACATCCTCTCAAGATAGTTTCCCAGGAGGAGAGGAAAAAAAGCATGTAAAGTGCTTACTGCATCCGAGAGAAACACATCTGGTGAAGCTGTAGCATGCATTAGCTCACCAAGGTGATGAAGTGAAGTCTGAAATGACTTTTAAGTGCCATGAGGGATGGCCCCAGTGGAGAGCTACTGACTGGGTACGACTTTTCCTTTCAACACAGTGAAAAGCTTTTGTTATTTTTGTTAAACTGCTGTTGCCCCAATGGGAGAAGGTTTATTAATATCTTAGGGGAAAAAAAAAAAAAAGGTGGATCCTTTACTAACATTTTCAGTGCAGTAAAACCTTGCAAATGTGCTCAATCCTTCAAGACAGAGAACAGTTTGCCTGCTGGAAATATCACTGCCACAGTCCCAGTGCCCTGATGGAAGGAAATCAAACCATGATTCTGCTCAGTTTACAGAAACACTGTACTCGAATCAGTATTTCCATCAGTGTCCAAATGAGAACTTCAACATCTCTCCTCTTTCTTAGCTTGATTTATTTTCCTTTCAAAAAGAATTTTTTAATATGTTTTATAACATAAAAAATAAGAAAAAAGAAATAAGATAAATTGGAAAATACATATATTATTTATTAAAAAAATTGTACTTGTCCTATTTGCAGAATATTTTGAGATGGAAAAGGAAAAAAAATTATTCAATACTCACATCTACTATTTAAAGAACAAGTAAGAATCATATTCAACTTTCCTGTTAGTTTGCCAGAATCAGGGATTGAATAGCTTTCCCTGACTCGTGCTCTCCCAGTGACAGTTGATAACAGAAGGAGAGAAACTGGGTTAATTCTTTCAATCCTTTCTTCATTAGTCCATAACTCCATGACAGCTTAGATTAGCCAAATATTTGGTCCCACTAGACTTCATACAATTCGCTATGTTATTTAATTCAGTGAAGAAAAAATCTGTATGCATCATATACAAATGTTTCTGTCTACAGAGCTAACTGCATCACAGATTCAGAGATCTGAACTTAAAGAGATGTTATAGTGTGCTACAATTCTAAATAATTTACACTTTAGAACTCTTGCTGCTGATGCACAAAATAGACACAGAAATTTGCTAGGGACCTTTTTCCCACTGAAATACAGATTAATTTGCTAAGAACAAGTATGTTATCACTTTAAAAGGGTTATTGACTTACTTTTGATAATTCATGCTGAGAAGTATTTTGATTTTCTGAAAATTAAGGTGAAAAGTACAAATCTCCCAGATCTAGAATTTTGTTACAGTTTTATATAAATAACTGCATATTAACACAGTAAAAATATGTTAGGTGTTCTATATGGAACACAACCCAATGCTGTACACACTTTGGAAGAATTTTTAACAAAAACTGCAAAGATATTTTCACTGATTTTGTGTTTTCCAACAATATATTTTTTTCCAGTAAAATTCAGCATCAATTCTGCAGGATTATCAGTTATGTTTCTAGCTTGCCTAAGCCATTCAAATACAATTCTACAGTAAATGTTAAAGATACAGACAGTACACTGAGTTGTCATGGGAGGATGAGAAGTCTAAAAGAACTGTAGCAAAATAAATTATGAGAAACAGTGACATTGAAATAAACATCAGAAATTGATTTTATTCATACCTTCTCAGTATTGGATAACAGTTCCTTCGTAGAACAGTATTCTATCTCCAAAGTGAGAAAGTTTTTCTTAGGAATAACGTTCTTGTATATAGTACTGAACTTAGAAATGGAGATGGATTTCCTACAAATTTTGCCCTTGATCAGGTTTGTACGTTGTCTTATGGAGTTCTACCATTATTATGCAATCAAGTCCTTGGTAAGGGCTTTATTACCAGGCCTTTTGGAATATATTTAATGATATACTCAGTAAGACTGTAAAGATATTTGCTTAGAAGAATCTCAAGTAGAAATTGAATCTTTCTGATTTCCCTGAAAAAAAAAAAATGAATGAAATTTTGGCACAGGACAAGGAAAGTATTCCTGTAGATATGAAAAATGTGCTCATTCTTGTCAAGGCTTATATGAGATGGGCTGCATTATGTTTTTGAGATGAGAAGCAGTTGTCATGAGAAAATTTGACATTTTGAACATAAAAATCTACAGAAACACATTTAGTTTGACTCAGTGTCAGGAAGTATTAAATTCAAAGGTAAGAGTGAATCTGTATAAATATTGGACTGTTTTCATTATGGTAAAACACAGCAAGAACGCAATGGTAATTTATAGCATAATGTTATATGTTACTGCTCTTTCCAGCAGGATCATGAAGATAGAAAATCTGTTAGTTAGGAGGAAAAACTGGTGACTGAAACATTTTAGAACAACAGTGAAAAGGAAGAATATTGCATGTGTATGACAATAGCTATTGAAGTAGCTCTGATAATTATCCTAGTTTTATAAAGGGAACCCAAAAGTGAAGTGAGAATATGTAGTGATGTATGTTTGTAAATCTCTGTATTATAGAAACCATGAGTAAATTTTTAGCATTTGGACAAACACCTGAATCTAGAAATGAATTCACATATTGTAGCTAAATGAAAACAAATCAATTGCTGAGCAAATAAACTGAGGATGATCATGAATCATGAAGGTTGGAAGGGACCTCCAGAGGTCTCTAGTTCAACCTACTGCTCATAGCAGGGACAAATATGGAGTCAGACCAGATTGTGTAGGGCTTGAAAACCTCCAAGAATGGAGATTGCATGACCTGTCAGTCAGCCCTACTGCTTGACTGTCCTGACTCTCTTGCTGAAAAGGTCAGTTTATTTAATTAATACTGTGTTGCTGAGGTAGCAATCACCAGCTTCACACATGAAAAGCAGACCTGTGAGTACAGAAATGAAGTTGGATAAGTTGTTAGCTGATATCAGAACAGTGATAATGTAATATGGTAAAAGCAGAAATTCTTTCTTTTTTTTTTTTTAGGAGGGGGTAGGAAGAACATTATAAATCCTTTGATGAAATCAGCTGATAAATCTAATCTGAAAAGGAATGGTAGTAACCATTTTAAAAGCTTAAATTCTTTTGAAGAAGATTCTTGGCCTAATTTCAGGCAAAACGATCCATTAGAAATCCTCAGAGATATGAAGCACCAGGCAAACCACTTCAGCAGGATATTTAAGCAAGGCTCTGTGCCAGTAAGTGATTCAGTAAGCCAGAGGATTCTCTCAAAACTTTAGGTCACCTATAAAGTGTGGAAAACTGTAGTAGAGCTGGAAGACCTGGAAGAAATCAGGAAATATCTGCATTTACAGCTGAGTGAAGATTTTTCTGCAGCATTTTTTTCTGCAAAATTTAACACTTGGATTTTATCAAAGAAAGTTGAAGCAAAAATATTTTAATTTCAAATGATAACACATTTTTTTTTTTTTAACAAGAAATCCAAGCCTTCATTTCTAAATTAGTCTTTGCCCTCTACACCTTTCATGGCACTCTCTGAGAGCTATGATGACTGACACAGCCCTGCCTCACTTGCATTTCGCATATGGTTCATCCAAGTGATTAACTCAGCCGCAGAAGTCAGGCAGAGCACAGATTAAGAGGATACAGGTTTAACTACAGATCTGCTTTTGTTGCTCACAAGCGTTGCTGAGCAGAG
The DNA here is from genome assembly GCF_002078875.1 of Numida meleagris. Classification (NCBI taxonomy): domain Eukaryota; kingdom Metazoa; phylum Chordata; class Aves; order Galliformes; family Numididae; genus Numida; species Numida meleagris. Next base: position 100,299,977 of record NC_034411.1, read on the forward strand.
TAGACCTATGTCAGGAGAAACAGCCACCCACCATGTGGCAGATGAGGGCTCATGATGATCTAAGCCACCGTTCCTCTGAGTTGCACCTGAGACAACAGAAATATTCAAAAGACACAGAAATGCAGCAAAAGTTGTCCACACTTGTCCAAGCATCTTGTTTTCTCTATTGTAGCTTGCATTATAATTATGGACTTCATTTTGTCATATTTGAACTGTAAAGGAGAGATTTCCGGAAGCCAACATAAGAATAAAATTAAATGTAATTGTTCAGTTGGAAGGGACCTTCAAAGATTATCTAGTCCACTTGACCACTTCAGGGCGAACGAAAAGTTAAAGCACGTTATTGAGAGAATTATCCAAATGCCTCTTGAACACTGACAGGCATGGGACATTGATCATCTCTCCAGGAAGCTTGTTACAGTGTTTCCACTCTTGCAGTAAAAAAAAATGTTTCCTAATGCCCACTTTGAACCTCCTCTGGTGCAGCTTTGTGCCATTCCCTCATGGTCTGTCTTCAGTTCCCAGTAGTAAAGCCCACCGCCTCCCTGCTTCTCCTCCTCAGGAAATTGTAATTCACCGTTGTGGAAAGGCTGAGAAAGAAGAATAGCCTATGCTTAGAAATCGGAAATTTCGGTGTTCAAGAAATAGACAGAAAGACTTCCTACAATGCAGATTTTTCAGAAAGAAAAACAACCCAACATTTTCCATTTCAGTTCTCTGCAGGTACTCCTGCATAATAGTCCTAACACACCATAGCTGTCAGTTGTTGCTATTAGACAAAATTGTGAGAGCTCTATTGTATTTGGCATAAAACATAAGGAAGCAAAGCCATGATATCACAGTAGAGTGTTCTCCCCATCCAAGTTTTCAGCTCTCATGGATTTGGTTTAAAAAAAAAGAAGTCAGAACACCAGAATTTAAGGCATTTTTAAAAAATTCATACCAAATGAATTGCTTTCATGCTGCAGATTATATAGATATCAGGGTACAAAGGGAAATGTGAAGCTGGACTCACAACTTTCAACTGCATAATGGTGACCCATAAGAGTGGAGGGCAGGGAAATGATCCAAAGTTCTTTCTATCCCTTGTAGGTAGTCAGTGATACAATAAGCCAATGGCGCTAAATCAAACTAAGAGAAAGGTTATGTCTTCTAGCAAAAAAGGCTGGTTAAGTTTTCTCCTCAGAAGTAACTTGGCTCCTCCTGCTCCTTATGCAATTCTACTTTGCATTGACTTTTACCCAAGTTGCATTAGAAGATGCTAATTATGTTCAAATACATTCACATAAACCAATTAGGGAAAAGAAGGGCAAGTGGAAAAATCCAAAGGGTATAGAAAAGTGTACCCTTTATTAGTTATTCTTCATAGGGAATGCCATTATCTTGGTGCAGGTGTGATTTTGTTTTAATTATATTTGCAACAGTTAAATAGAAGAAAATCCAAATCAGTGATATATAAACTTGATACTTTCAGAGGGACAGTTACAAGAAGCTGAAAATAATCATGAAGCAGATCAGACAGGAGGCAGAAATTAATTTAAAAATGTATTAATAATAATTAGAAATTGTTTAAGAAAACTTTAACAGATATTCAGAAATCTACACTCTCACATCTGTGAAAGGCCACGGTGGTTGAAATCGCAAAACTAACTTTGCTAGGAAGTGATAAAGGCTCCACATACATAAGTTTAACTGGGGAACTACAGGCTAGTGAGCCTTACCTCTGTGCCTGGGAAGATCATGGAGCAGATCCTCCTGGAAGATATGTTAAGGCACATGCAAGATTAGGAGGTTATCTGTGACAACCAGCTTCACTGAGGGCAGATCGTGTCTAACCAATCTGGTGGCCACCTATGATGGAGTGACGGCACCAGTGGGCAAAAGAAGAGCAATTGATATCATCTACCTGGATATCTGCAAAGTCTTTGATGTAGTCCTACACAACATTCTTCTCTCTAAATTGGAAACATATGTATTTGAATGGTGGACTATTTGGTGGACAAGAAACTAGTTGGATAGTCACAGACAGAGAGTCTGTCCAGGTAGAGGCTGGTGACAAGAAGTGTCCCTCAGGGATCAGTCTTGGAACCGGTGCTCTTTTATATCCTTATCAACAACTTGGATATTGAGATTGAGTGCACATTCAGCAAGTTTGCTCATGACACTAAACTGTGTGGTGCAGTTGATACAACAGAAGGAAGGGATGCCATCCAGAGGGACAGGAACAAGCTTGAAAAGTGGGCCCATGTGAACTTAATGAGATTCATCGAGGATAATTGCAAAGCGTTGTACTTGTTTCAGAGCAATCTCAGATATCTATAGATAGTGGGAGAAGGATTCATTGAGAGCAGCCCTGTGGAGAAGGACTGGGGGGTTCTGGTGAATGAGAAGCTTGATGCAAGCCAGCAGTGTGCACTTGCAGCCTGGAAGGCCAACAGTATCCTGGGCTACACTGAAAGAAGGGTAGCCAGCAGGGAGAGGAAGGTCATTGTCCGCCTCTGCTCTGCCCTTCTGAGTCCCCATCTGGAGTACTGAATCCAGGCTGGTGCACCCAGACATGGAGCTGTTGGAGAAGGTCCAGAGGAGGGACACAAAGATGATCAAAGGGCTGGAGCACCTCTCCTGTGATAAAAAAGTTGAGGAAGTAGTGCTTGTTTAACTTGGAGAAGAGAAGACTTCAGGGCAACCTCATTGTGGCCTTCTAGTACTTGAAGGGAGCTTATAAATAGGAGGGAGAACAACATTTTGACCAACAGGCTGATACTGATAGGACAAAGGGAATGTTTTATAAGCTAAAAGAGGGGAGATTTAGATTAGATATTACGAGGAAATTCTTTACTCAGAGAGAGGTGAGGCTCTGGCACAGGCTGCCCAGAGACATGGTGGGTGCCCCATCCCTGGAGGTGTTCAAGGCCAGGTTGGACGGGGCCCTGGGCAGTCTGATCTGACAGGTGGCAACTCTGCCATCTTGTTGTAATCCCCTATTTACTGTGTGAAATAGTTTAGATTAGCAACTGAGGAACAGTGCATCCTTCTCTGAAAAGTTCTGGTCTTCACAATAGGACATACTTTAAGAATTTCATTTGTAATTGAGAGCAAAGATGCATTTAATTTTGTGGAAAGTGATCTGATATCAAAATCAGTACTGATATACAAAACAGCAAGCCTCTTATCTATGTGTTTTAGGACGTGCCATTGAACTTAGGTTAAGAATCACAGCTGTAGTATAGTTTATTTTAGTTGATGTAGCTAAAAACCCCATGCAGGCCTATGATCAGTCCCCTGTAAATGCCCCAAAAGGAAAAAATTATCACCATTCTCTGGTAAGATAAAAATTGGCAGCATATAAGGGATGGTTCTCATTTCTGTACACCTCTGAAAGTAGCAGGAAGGTCATGATCAGTAGAAGTATGTCAGGAATTCATGAAGATCAAAAGAGAACCATACCTCTGTCAAATATTTTTTCAGTGTTGCATCTGATCTTAGAATAGATGCATGCAGTGAGCTGAGGTGGGATATCAGCAGAGTTTTTAGCTGGTAATAACTCCTGTGTGCACACATATTCCTTCTTCAGAAGGAGTACTTTAAAAGACACTAAAGCAAATCAAGGGTTTTGAGATGTTTTGTGTCAGCTGCATGCCATTTTATCTTGCAACAAGGGACTGGGTGAGCCACTCAAGCTGTTTTTGATCCTTCCACAATTCTGCTTGTAATGTCTCCAGATAATTTTGTACTAGGAAAATGTCACATCTGACATAGATATCTGGGGCAAACATTTTGACAATGTTCTAACTCTAGAGGGATTGACTGTGTAGCTACTTATATGGTCCTAATCACCAGGCTATTGAGCACATCAGCTATTTAACACTGTTGATTCCCACAGCCTGCCTATGGCGCAGGGATGTCTTACTGTGCTCAGTAAGAGTATTGTGCTATTTGAAAAAAACAAAATTCTTGCTCAAGGTGACGTGATTTCTACAAGCCGTGGATTTATTCCAGACACAAATTACACACAGATCTTCTTAGATAGTATAATATAGAACTAATTGTTTAACAAAGTTTGCAATTTAAGTAGAAATTCTGTTTTTTTCTGAATAAAAAAGGTACAACATGAAAAAAGCATAGATCTGAAATCACAATTCTTACCTATCCCTGTGTAAATACATGCCAAATTCATTGAAGAATTCAACAAATTCAATCCAAATATTTTCCCAGCAATGTCTTTGAATCATGTTATACAATTTCAGCTTAATGAAGTGGTTTCAAGGGAATAGGGTGAATACGCAGAAAGCAATTCAGTAGTAGCTGTTCCCATACTGTCAGTACTCGAGCCCCTTTCACATCTGGAGTTGGCTCAGTGTTTCCTCCCAGGTCCTTCCTATCTGGCTATGGGTGACTTTTCTTGTTCCACCTCTGTGCCAGGGAAGATGTGCAAGGGGAATAGAAAACAGATTTCTGAGATGACTAAGCCTGCAGAAATATAGGTTTTGGAAAAGCAGTGTATCTACCATTGGACTAACTGATGTAGTTCGTTTTTAAAAGCTCCTCTTTGAGTTTCTACTGTGTTACACAATGTGAATGCCTTTGTCAGCTTCTCTCTTAAGGTAAATATTTTTTTAATGTGCTTGACTTAGTCTTATTTAGGTAGCTCATGTAGATTGGCCTTAATGAGGCTAGTTGAAAACTTTGTAGGCTTTCTAACATAGCCTGTCAGTGGCCATTTCTGGGGTCATTTCTGAGTCTCTTATGAGTTAGTTTGCTTTTTTCCTGTACACTTTTTTGAAAAGACTGCCTTAGATTGCAAAGTAATAATGCATGAAATGACTTTGTTTACAATAACTACTAAAAGCTTTGGTTGTTGCCCACAAGAGCTGTTCTAAAGTGTACAAAGTTAGTATTGTAGTGGTGTTCGGTGTAAAAAAGAGTGCTATGTTTTACTAGTTCAAGAGTAACTCAAACATAGATAATTACTGAAAAAAAAAGTTCTCGTAGGTACAGATCCAAAGTAGAGAAACATCTGATGGCTCGGGATACCAGTTTTGCATCAACTATATTTGAACATATTAGCCCAGTGGTGTATGTGTTGACATTTAACCCGACCAAACATTCTTCACTTTATTAGACTTTTGTAGTTCTCCACTTTTTACTGTTCATCTCTGTATATTTTTCTTTTTGCTGCATACTTCATTATGACTCCAGAAAGCTGTATGATGTTGTGGCTGTCTTGGTTTATGTAATATATGAAGCTCAATCAAATTATATATATGTATATATATATATATATGACACAAGAATTTCTATCAACTCAGTCTAACTATAATTAAAATTAAGCAAGAAGTCTTAATCCATGGTTTTGTCTAACTAGACACAGTTCACTATCTTCTGGCTTTTTATCTGCAGAATTTTTATAGGAAAATCTAAACTTCTCATTAGCTATGATAGTACTAATGAATTACAATGATTAAATTGCAAATTCTAGCCAGAGGTGATATGAGAGAGGTCTAGTGTACAGATATCTGGACTTTTAAAATTAAAGGTCATGAAAAAATGCATATTTTGCTTCAGAAGTAATAGTTTTCTTCTTCTATTTTTATGACTCCTTGTTTCCAAGGCATTTTGATATTGTTCACAGTCTTTTGCTTTGTAACTTAGTAAAGAGACCCTGTACTTTTCCTACACTGAAATATTGTTTGTAAAATATATTATGCTGCTTAAATCCTGAGAGGCTTCCTGGATTTTGCTGTAATGACATATGCCAGGCTTGCAGTACTATAAATAAAAGGAACTGTAAATAAAAGAGAAAGTTTTAGGTAGTTCTACAATTTATGACTATCCAGCTACATTTTCAGTATAAAAACAACCTCCAGAATATCTTATTTTCTAGGAAAATCATAATGCACAGCTTCATGCTGAGTTTTTTCTTAAAACTAAGCTCATTTGCATTTTGCACCACAGGGAGTTACTTGTAAAGCTCCACACAGCAAGGTGTGAACAGACTACTTAGTGATAACAAACCATGAATCATACAAAGTTGTAATAAAATTTATAGGAACACTGTGAAGCAAAATGTTTATCAATATTTCTATTTGCACAAAACTTCCTTGATCATAGAATAAACAAAACAGGTTATCCAATGCATTTACCTTATTAACAACTTTTAACTTGAAAGGTTGGGTGGAAATGCATGAAAACTAGCTCTCTGCCTTGATGTGCAGGTGTGGTAAGTAACAGGTCTAGGAGCTATGTGCAGTCAAAATTCAAAGATGGTTTCATTCTGAATTTGTTTCACAGGGCTAGGAGAGGTTTTTTTCTAAAACCCAGTTCAGTCAGCTCATTCAGCAAAAACTATGTCTTTGCTACCGCATCTAGATTTTATCTATTTCAGGTTTTTCAACTTACTTTTGTTAAATCTGAATATTTTCCAGTGAAAAAATACAGCAAGAAACTAATGTTCCCATGACATCTTTGTCCAATCATTGAGAAACAGAACAAAATACTCCAAAAAATTTGCAAACCTCGAAGTAAAAAATATCTATTCCCAGAGTTTGGATCTTGCCCTGTGAAGCTGATAATAGGATAACAGAATAAAGTTTCAATTGGAAGGGCGCTCAGGAAGATCATGTTGTCCAATCTCAATCTCAAAGCTAAGCTATCTTCAAAGTCTGAGGCGGTTGTGGAGCACTCTAATCAGTTATATTTAAAAACTCCCTAGGACAGGGATCCATAGCATCCCTAGATAACTTGTTCCTGTAGATATCCAAGATCCCTCAGAATAGGATTCCTGCTGACCAGCACATAAGCTGTTCCCACTCAGTTTGATGTCATCTACAAAGTATATAATCCATCATCCAGGTTTTTGATGACGTCGGTGAAGTGCATTGACTTCAGTATCAGCCCATAAAGAACTTCACTTGTAGTTGGTCAGCTGTCAGGCTTTCAACTTAAATACTGACCACTGAGCTAATGATCCAGACAAATTTTTCACTCACTTGGAAGTGCCCTTCCAGCAAATACTGCAGAAGTTAAAGTCTCCCACGCTTTAAACTTGGTGGTCAGCAGCAGATAACTTACCAAGGTGTGGATGTCCCTTTTGTCCCACTGTTTCACAGCTCCTTTGATTTTGACCCAGAAGCTCCTGACAGACCTGTTGGCTGGTCCACACACTGTTTTGCATGGAGGCATTGCATAAACTGTCCCACCCTGCTCCCCTACCTAAGGAGCTGAATTTATACAGCAATACTACAGTGTGATGTGATATGAAGGAATAATAAAATTATTCAGTAGGTTTCAATTTGCTAATTTATTGAATTATCAATTTTTAATAGTGGATATTGACTTAAATCATTAAGAAATGTTTAACATTAAAGTGATTTGTTTAGTGGTAGAATTCTTTCAGACCACAGAACAGAGACTGCTGAGAATTCAGGTGGACAAGGTATGAAAATAAAATACAGATGTGCTCATCTTCATTTTTGTATCAGAAATACGATTTATTCTGTCAAGTCATATTTGAAGTAAGAAAATCTGATTTTAAAAGTTGTGTGACAGTAACCAGAAATAGAAGTCTCTATTTTAATTATTGACATTTTTGTTCCTCCTGAAGGAAATCAGAGGAAAATAATAATAATAAAACAGTTTGAGGAATTCGTAGATAACATAATCACACAAAGGGATCTCAACAGCAGAAAACTCATTTGGTTTGGTCCATATATCATTGTTTTTTTTAGGGTTAGTCATTAGTGTTCATAAATTCTTCACTCACAATTAGGCAATTCTCAAATCTGTCTTCAGATTTTAATTGTACATCAACTGAAAACATTTTTTTTTTGCGTTCTTTATATGGCCATTAACCTGATGCTTGGAAATGATTTGAAATGCATAACTGGACATCTTTTTCTGAGAGAAAATTTTGTCTTTATTCTGTGGTTAATGATGAAATGCCTCCTCCCACTGATAGATGAGCAGGTCTTATAAAAATCATACAGGAATGATTTTTTGAAGGATATGTAGTTATTGGAGAAAATTGGTTTATTCTATTAAATATAATGAGGGAAGAGAAAGGGTAATATAACTGTTGATCCAACAAAATGATAAATGCTGAAAGTGGGGAAAGAAATGAAACTATTTAAATTATAGGGCAATGCTGTCACAAGAGAAAAAAATGAATATGAGCTAGCCAGGAGGCAAGAAATACTTTAAAACCATTAAAGCGGAGTGGTCCAACACATCCTTCTATTAGGAATAGCAGGGATAAAATTCCTGAGTTTTAAGAATGGAATTTGACTCTTTATATAAAAGATTAAAGGACGGAATTATAACCTGTTGTAACAAAGGAAATTTCAATTATTTCTGCTGGAAAGCTGTGGGAGGCAATCTACTGTAACAATGAAATGCAGAATAGTTACCACTCACTGTAGTATTTTTAATCACTAATAAACTTGGACAAAAAGTAGACAGTAACAAGGCTGATGAAGACAGTTCAGTCAAAATTTTTAATTTTAATAAAACCAGAGTGAAGTTGTTATTTGTCAAAGTTAGTTTATAGAGATAAACAGAGGCCATCCTTAATCTTTTCCATCTCAGGGCCTTTGATAAACATACATTGTTTTCTGGTTGAAAATCAGATGCAATTTCTGGTTTACTTTTTCTTTTTCTGGTGAAAAATGGTATTGCTAATGATATGAAGAAAAAATGATTCTGAGAAGAAAGCAGAGATGCACAAATATTTTAACATGTACAGAGAAGTTAAAACATTATCCCAAAATAGTTTCCTTCAGAAATCTAGAATTAGGCTACAAATGTGTCCATACTACATAAGGGTGCTAAATGTATGAAATAGGAGAAGCCTCACAGGTTCACCAGTGGCTCATTGCTGCCAATTTTTTAGAAAGCCTATGAATCTATCATTTTCCTTCTCTTCACAGCCCTGACAACCTCCTTTCCCTCCCATTATGGCCATTTCTTACTGTAATTGAAATGCAATACATTTCCATAAGTGAGAGGACATGACTACCTGTTACAATATCTTTCTTCTGAAAGTGATGAGCTTTCTGTAGTTTGAGTTAACCGAGTATTAGATTTCTTGAATTTTCCAATTATGTTGAGCTTTCTGAATTTTACAAATAAAATCTTTGATTTAATCATTAAGGGCTATGAATACATGGGCCAGTATAAAGTTTTAAGATCTGACTTCTTATGAGTAAAGCTAACTGCATGGATGTTACACGGTAATGTGATTCTACTGAGCTTGCAGCTTGCTGCTGAAAACAAAACACAGTCATGTGTTACAAGAAGCTCCAATTGTTTACTGTTGTACTTCCACTGTCACGAAGTTGCTACAGAAATCTTTAAGCACTAGCAAGGTGTAGAAGGTGTACAGCTTTCTCTAAGATCAGAACTAACTTGTGACCAATTGCTTTAAAGACTCTAAGCTGATTCTGTAGAGTAGACAGAGGTTCAGATGTAACTTGCTTATCATGGATATTTTTTTCCATTACAAATTATAGCCTATGCACTGGATCCACAAAAACTACAAATCTGTTACAGAATGTGTTTTCTAGCTGAAATAGTAGTTGTTACAACATCCAGCTCTCAGAGTCCCTTGGGCAAACCAAGATGGCACCCAACACATTTAAGTGAAAAAATAAATAAGTAAAGCATAGACAATGATATTTAATGCAGTCAATGAGGAAAGATCACCAGTGGGAAATGGAAAACAATTTCCTTTTAAATACAGATAAGGGATAACCACTGTGCTGATGATGAACAGTCTCAGATACATGGACTAGTATCTAATTATTTGCTTAACTACTCAAATTACCTTAAGGTATTTATGACATTATTTTAGTAACACGCTCTAAATTCACAATAACACAATACTGAAAGGACCTCTTACCCTGTTACCTGAGGCAACTACTGTGGGTAATCCTTATATGAAGTGATCAAAGCTCCCTTAAAAACTAATTTTGATTTCAGAGAGTTGCTTCTACAACTGATTCTAGACAGCTGTTCTAGAACCTCACTCCTTTGATAAAGTAGTATGTTTTCAACATAGTTTTTCTAGCCACTTTACACATGTCTGTTCCTGTGCCATCAGGAAATCTCTCTTTCCTCCTGGTACTCATTTTATTTACATATTTAGAGAAGCAACATTATTAAACCATTTTCCCAGATCAGCCAGAGAAAGTTACTCTAATTTTATACTTTGGTAGCTCTTCCTTGTGCTTCTTTCCTTTTAAATGTATCTGTTTTGCACTTGATGAATGAATATGTTCTCCATACTCTAAACACAACTGCCTTGCACAATGGTATTTTATGAAATCCTTGTATCAGATTTGCAGTTTCAAATGGGTCTTCCTGCATGTTTTTCTGAACTGGGTTTCCAGTTACTTGGACTTCCCAACTTTAATGATTCACATCTCTGATTTTTTTTTTCTCTTTTGACTGTGCCACAGTCTTCATTCTCACACCTTTGCTCCTGGTTGTACTCTGTCCTTTGATTCCACAATGAGAGGTGAAGAACGTGCTTCATTTTGGGACACACAGAAAGCATGTTCTTCTACCTACTGCATTCTGTAAATATTTCCCAGTACACAGACAAAATGCAGGAGGTACACAGAGTAGCCCATCTTCAGTTGGGTCAAGAGAACACTTTCATCCAAGGTACTGTATAGCCAGCTGGTGGCAGTACTCTCCTGACAAGAAGAACAAACCACTCAAGCTGAATAGGGCCCAATTGTCAAATGTCCCCCTTTTGTAGCAAAAGCACTGACCTTCAGACTAATCAGCAAAAGGCCACACCTTGACATTTCTCCAGATGAACATGTTCAAAGAGTGATCAGGTTCTTAGTTTTAGAGATGTCCTAAGTGATGAGGAAGGGATATGGATATTTCTAAGAGGCAGAACTCAGATATACTCTTCTTCAGCTGGGTGGCTGATGCACCCAACAGATAGGTTGCTGTGAGTACTAGTGTGGAGCTTTGCCTTCATTTAGCTTATATCCATGGATCTAATGTGATCATGTAGACCTTGGGAATTCAGAGCTCGACACACAGCACATAGACATCATAATACTCTATAAGACACTATGCTGAATGTCGGAATGTCTGTGGCAAAAATGATAGAACATGACTGTTCAGAATAAGACTCAAGGCCTCTTGCTACCAAATCTCAAAATTATTTCCCTATTTTTTTCCATTTTTGATCTGATTGATAATAGCAGATATAAAACCAATAATGCCAGACTGCTTTTCTTGTTCTCCTTGCTCTCACAAATACCATACTTTGTGCATGACTTCCAGCTGACTCAATGTAAAACAACGTGGAAATAAGTATTTTGCCAGTTTTAATGTTATATCCACAACAATATTTTGTTTTGAACTTTGATTCTGTTAATAAAATATTCAGTACAGTCCCTCTAAGTCTACTACACTGGTAGAAGAAAATATACAGTGAAACATACTTCAGAACATTAAAAAAAATCATTAAGAGAAGAAACCATTTCATTACTTTCTTACTCACTTGTCTCCCTAATTTCTTTTTGCTCTTTTTCTAAAACACAAATCTTTTAAAGTGTCCATTCACACATTATTGACATAAACTAAAGAATATAATTTTGTTTCCAAGTGCAAAAATCCAAACTGCCACACTTTAATAAAACCATCGCAACTACCAAGAGAATAAAAGGAGAAAGACTCTGTGCTGCATATTCTGAGACACAGCAGCTTGTCATAAATTACATGTGATCCATATCCTCAGATGGTGTAAACTGCCAGGCCTCCACTGGTAGTGGAAAGACAACTTCACCAGATGAGGATCTGGTGTTTGATAGTTATACGGTGAGAGCAGTGCCTATTTGACATGTAAGTATGAACTATCAGACTTGTCCTAAGGGAGGTTCGTGCGCTTCCTTTGTTTTCCACTGACAAATTCTTTTGACATTCTAATTTGGGTCCCTGAGATAATAATTTATAACATAAATACTGCTGAAGATAAGGGCCCTACATTTTTTATGTATAGCTCCTTCTTGGAGATAATTTAATTTCTAAAGCTGTAATAATGGCATCTCTAATAGTGATGCGTTCAGGGAATATGGCCCATGGTAAAAAATCACCAAATGAGGATGACATTAGAACATCCTTCCAGATTATGCAGTGTTCATTTAAAACCAGAGGAAACTGAGATGGGTGAAAATGAAGCTATACTTTGCAATATTCAATTTAGATATCTAAAGAAACACCTCAAAATATTTAGTCAGAGGAAAACCTATTCTTCTTCCAGAATCTAAACTGCTGTCCTCAAAACTGATCATCCAAATTATCCAAAGTTTTCTTCATGTTTCTGTTTAAGTTCTATTTATACAACATTATATCTTGTGGAAAGAAGCTCTCTGCTGTTGCATAGATGCGAAGGCACAAAGTAAAACAAACTCTGTCATGAAGAGCTTACTGTTTAAATTGCTGTGGAAGAAAAAGAGACCTTCACTATGGAAACAGCACAGACAGATTAAACGGCTTGCTCCAGGTAGTTCCTGAGTAACAGTTCAATGCCTTAAGCAAGAGACTATTCTTTTGTTCCATTTTGGGTCAGGTATTTGTAAAATGAAGGCATAGCTTTCTTCTTTTTCTACTCTTCTTCTTTCTACACAAAACCAGAAGAGCAGAATACTTTCAGAAGCACCTGTGTTAGGTGTTTTAAAATGAATTAGGCTTGGAAGGACTTAATTTGCAAAAAAAAAGAAAATGCTCTAAAGGAGCTTTCAAGCTCTTTTTAACCTTCATCTCAACCAGTATCTTCTCAAGGAGAATAGTAACTCCTTTCTTTAGCTGTTGCCCAAATCCAGAAGTAGGTAAATGATAACAGCTCTTCATTTCCCAACAAAACAAAACAAAAAAGGCTTGGAAGCTTCATATATACTTAGGAATGCTTCAACCACATCACATTTGAGTGTCTGAATGAAGGCTTGCACCTCTGTCCTTTCAGAGGCTAGAAACAAAATATTGTTAGGTTTAAGTTCTCTGAAATAGAGAGACGTTCTCAGAGCATACAGGAAAGTATATTGGATCACCTAGAAAAAGCAGTGGTGGTCAACCCTGTCATTTCCTCTGGCAAAAGAAATACCAACTTTTTCACTCCAGGTTTGGTGTTCATCTCAGGATGTTCAAGTCTGTGTATCCTAACCATGACAGCAGTGTTACAGGTAAATGAGCAGTCTTTTTTTTTTTTTTTCCTAAAGAAAATACCAGATGGACCCAGAGGTCCCTGCCAACCTCAACCACTGTGTGATTTTGTAGTGGTTATGTTACTCTGGTAGTGGGAGAATATAGGTGTGAATTCCTCATCTAAGGAGTAGATAAAAACTGAAATTCCTTGGTACGTAATGATGGCAGTCTCTAAAACACTATATTGCATATGTCACTTGTCCTTTTTGCTCTAGAGAAAGCACTACTTGCTTACATGAAATAAAAGTCCTACTGTATCTATTGGAGCAATGTTCTGCACTTTTTGGCCCCAAGTGGATGCATGTCTATAAAGAGGAAGCCTCTATCTTCATGAAGACTTTACATAGGCCTTTTTTAAACCTAAATAAGCTGAGTTGAAATATTTTGGCATGAAGACATATGGGGAAATTAATTATGTAACATCAATTGTCCTAAATTCATTTTAGTAGCTGGCACCTGAAAGAAGAGCAGTGGTACTGAATTGCATCCCAAGGGCAAATCTGTTCTGCTAACTTCTTAATAGTGGGTCAGGTTTCACACGAGGGGACCTGCAGTGGCCAGCTGAGTCATTTTCTTCTAGGTTCAAATGAAGGAATATTTTCTCTTTTCCCAAAACAAGTGTGAAGTCTATAAAGTGCTGGGGAACAGCTAGGAAAACACATGGATCAAGTGCAGGTATTGTGGTAGGCTTCCTCTAAGGAAAAAGGTCAGTCAGCACTGCTTGCACTTGCTTGCTCTCTCCAGGAATATGCCAGTATGATCCAGTGAGGTCTGCAGTGAGTAAGTGCACAGCTACACATCATCAGCGCTAAAGGGTTTCCTGCCAAATTGCAAAGGAGACAGGCAACCTTTTGTGTTAGCACGCACAACCAGTCAAGGCACTTTCTCACTCACTATAGCAACTGTCACAGTGAGAGTGATGACAGTGGGAACTAAACTGCCACAAGTGAAACTGAATCAGCTCCTCTGGAAGGAGAGCAGCATTCCTAGCATACTTCCACGGCCTCTGGCCAGCAAGGAAAAAGATCTTTTATCTCAATCCTTCTCCTTTTGGCTACAGAACTAGCTCCACTGGTAAGCTAAGTCCTCTCCTTGTTCACACGTCATTTTGACACCTCAATGCTCTCCACCTCCTTTTCTTCTCCACCAACCATTTTAGGAAAGCTTTCTTGCTTGAAAGTTTTCTGGAGAAATAAACAAATGAAACAAAACAAAACAAACACAAAATAAATAGTTTAAAATTAATGCAGCCATTTTTGTTTTTGTGGCAGTAGTGGAAAGGTTGACCTAAGGAGGAGGAATCATAGAATCACAGAATTGTAGGGGCTGGGAGGGATCTCTGAATATCATCACGTCCAACCCCTGCTAAAGCAGGTTCCCTTCAGCAGGTCCCACAGAAAAGTGTCCAGATGGGTCCTGAATATCTCCAGAGGAGGAGACTCCACAATCTTTCTGGGCAGCCTGTTCCAGCTCTGTCACTCTGATAGTAAAGAAGTTCTTCTTTGTATTTATATGGAACATTCTGAGTTCCTGTTTCTGCCCATTGCCCCTTGTTCTGTCACTGCACAGCACTGAAGAGTCTGCCCACATTGACTTGACTCCCTCACTTTGGATATTCATAAACAGTGAGGAGATTCCCTCTCAGCCTTCTCTTCTCCAGACTAAACAGTCCCAGGTCTCTCAGCCTTTCCTTGTAAGGGAGATGTTCCAGATCCCTAATCTTGTTTGTGGCCCTCTGCTGAACACTTTCTAGAAGATCCCTGGTTTTTTTGAACTGGGAGCCCAGGAATGGACGCAGTACTCCAGATATGGCCTCACCAGGGCAGAGTAGAGGGGGAGGATCACCTCCCTTGACCTACTTACCATGCTCTTTTCAATACACCCCATATATATCTTCCTTCCACCCTTCCTTTTTCACTTCCTCCTTCTCTTCTATCCTGCTCCAAGTTCTAAGCTCTAAATCACCGAATGTTCTTACACAGCTGAAGATTGTTGGAAAAATTCATTCAGTGCTTTATTCACCTTCAGTTATATGTTTTAAATGTTTTAGGTGAAAAGACAGACACTTAAATTAAAAAACTCTTAAAAATAAACTGATCTCACAGACAAAGCTTGTCAAGAAATAACTTGGTCTATCATGTTTTCAGAAGTAGTTTCACAGCTTAATCCTTGAGACTTCTTTTGACATACAGTACAATCTCTGTGCAATACCCTGACAGGGTAAAGACATCTGAAGGGAGAATCGCAGCTAGATTGAAACCCATATGAAAATATCTTTACTGTGTTCTTGTGCACAGAAACCTAGTATGGGCAAGACTGAGCTCCAGCATGACCACAACAACACTGAATGATGAATAAAATTTTCCCTCATCTTTAATTGATATGGAGGAGGCAAAGGAACTGTCAGTTTAAACCTAACTTCTCTCTTTCTCCAGTATCAGCAGCAACCAGCAGATTGATGTGGATTTTTAAGCAGTTTGAAGGATATGAGGTGTCCTTGTAAGCAAAGGATATATTGAGGTAGAAGTCTGAAGACTCTGAAGGCATCTTTAGGAGAATAGACCTGGACAGTGCATGGGGAAGGGCTGCTTATTCTGCCCACTCTATACCAGGGCTTCCAGCAGGTGTTGGATGGGGATCAGGCTCTGTGAAGTATTTAGAGATTTCTTAACTGCATAAATAAACATGAGCTCCTCATATATTTTTTTTCTTTTTCTTTCTTTTCAGTCTAGTTCTTTCCAAAAAACTCAAGTGTGCTTCAATGCAGGGAAGAACCACTTAAGAAAAAATGAAAAGAAAAAGCTTTTTTTGTTGATTTCCCATAATGGGGTATAAGTATTCTTGAGACAGGATTGTGAAGGTAAACACTGTAATCTGCTTCCAGTACCAACTAGCAGACAGGTTACACCTCTTGGTTTTATTTTTGCATAGACAGGAAAAAGAGATGTCAGCTGATATTGGAAGCTTATGATACAAAAGCTGTTTGTGCCATTTCCATGGGTGCATGCTTTCTTTGCTCTGTCTCTGAAACAGCAGTAATAAAATCTCCCATATATATCCTTGGGTAGCAGCAATACACAGGATGCAAACAATAACCAAAGCAGTCCTGTTTCAAAACTCTATTCTTTGCTTCTTCTCACATTACCTGATTTCTGTCCTTATCTTTCACTTATGGCAAACTTTACTGAGCGTAATTGTCCTCCACTGATTTAACATTATATCCAAACACCTCAGATCAATCATTGATCTCTATCTCTACTTCTCTGTCTCTCTCTCCTTCTATTAATCACAATATCAGATAATTGAACATAGAAAACTGAAAGCTTCCACGTTTCTTGCTGAAAAGTTATCCACTGCATACTCCTTGCAGTGCTTGCCAGGACTGATGGTAGAACAAGCTGTGAATTACACTCTGCTGAGAGATAATAGGAGACTTAATTAGGTTAGAACAATTCTGGAAATAACCTTATTTGTGTAGCAAAAAAATAGCGACGCTAGGAAGAACACAACTATAAATTATCACATTAGCAGTGGTTTTGAGTCACTGTTAATTATTTCTGCATGTTTTCAGCTCTTTAAGTTAGCATGCTGGTGTTAAAATATTTTTATAAAGGTTTAGTTTAGATCCAGCTTTTGATCTTCAAGTTTGACTAATGGTGTCAGAGACTTCACTTTTAGCTCAGAACACAATGATCTCATAGATAAGGTATAGTGAGGTAAGATACCTTATAAAGTTGCTGTTCATAAGTTATACTGTGGTGAATGATTTCAAACTCTTCCCCAAAGTCAATGCAAAGAAGTTACCTCTTGATGAAAGTACCATAAGCTGCATCATATTTCCTTAGAGTAAGACTGCAAATGGACAGATAATATTAAGGAAAAGGTAGCCTCTGAATTCACTGCTATTTCTTTGTGGATCCAGTGTTTTTTATTTACATCCCAGGGCTTTGAGTAAACTCCTAACCTGCCTCTTCTTATTGTTGGATGAGGGAAATATGGGATGAGAAAATAAATTCAACTCTTTTTTTGGAAAATGATTAGAAATTCTTTCTGGAGTTGGAACGTTTGTGTCTACCTTACCTGGGAAATGCCAGATTGCACAGTAACATCTTGTCAGAACTGTGGTCACCAGTCCCTTTCCTCCCACCCCAACATAAGAACTAGATCCTTCAAATTACATCGAATTAGTGCATCAAATCAACTTCTGAAAATGATTTTTTTCTTTTTTTTTTTTCTACAAAATAGCCTGGAGGACTCTGTGTGGTTGAAAGTCAAAGGCAGAAAGGAAACAGAAAAAGATGGTACTGTGGCCAGTTAGTAGAATTCCTTTAGAAAATATTATCTGATAATACCAGATTTTAAAATAATGCTGGCTGGTTTTTGCTTGTTTCTTTGTTTTACCCAATTATAATTTTAAATCAATCATGAATTATTTTCAGTTTTAATAGATTTCACCGGCACTAAAATGTCAGCTTTGGAAAAGATGGTTATGCTACTTTAACATTTTTGTATTTTTATTCCTTCTCAGGAGAACTTGAATAAAAAAGTATTCTGTTTTTATTATGCTGACTACCTTCAATTGGATTTCAAACATGTTTTCTCTTTTTTGATATTTCCAAATCAAAATGCAGGGACTTCTCAGCTGACTTTTTTTTCTTTCTGTTTCAGTTTGGAGTGGATAAAGGTGGAAAATTTAACTTCCTTCTCCCTCAAAGACCTCTAATTAAAATTAAGTATGTATGCTTAATTTATACTGGAACAAAAAAGCAATGAACTGGTAGCCTTCTCTACAGGGAGAATATCTGTTCCACTGTTGCCTGATCCTTGTGCCTGAAAGAACACTGGAACTCTAGAATGTTCACATGAAGCAGCAGTTGAGTAAGGAGATAGTGGGGAAATTGACCACCCAACTAGAGGTAGATGATAGTGCACAAATTCAAAGAACTGTAATAACAACAAAAAAAAAGGATTGTTAACGTTCAGAAAGTTAATCTCTTGATGGTCTTGATTTTTATCTGTCAGTTACACCAAAGAATGAATTAATTCAAGTTAATCAATTCCTGATGTGGTAAAATGGATCAGGATTTGTGGTGTGATATGTTAGCTATTCTTAGTGAATTGCAGTAATTAATGAGTTTCTGTGATTTGTTGTATTGCTGTTAAAGCAATGGCATAACGGCCATGATTATTATAGCTTTTTGTGTTGCAGGTAGAAATAGTTTATCTTGTAAGAGGAAATGCTCATATAGTAGATATTTAATGATTTATTAATATTAACATTTCACTGTTATCACCTTTAGAAAACAAACAAAAAAAAAAGATTAATCATTTAACCTATATAGTCCACTCGCATTTGTATTTGGCTAGGGAAGGAAAGGCAAATGTAACTGAAAATGTACATGTTCAAAAGACTGAGAAAAGTCAGGGTAGAGTCCTAACAACTTTTCTGATATTTAGATCAGGGCCTAAATGAACTCTCAAGTTTTCCCAGTGTATCATATCTATATTATCTCTCTTCCACGCTGCCTTTTCTGTTGTTTTTCAGTGCTGAAGGCATCTCCATGATGCAACAAGTAGAAACACAGTGGTGTTTGTTGCTGTTCTGCTTCCATGAGTTAGTTAAAAGATGGTGAAGCAAAAGTTCCTGGGAACTTTTTTTTGTTCTGGCTTTGTTCTTGTGGAGGATTTTAGGAGTCATAGAAGTTTTTGTTTACAGTTCAAAATTGTGTCTTCAACCCTGCGTGTATGGCATAGCAGAAATCACTTAAGTCAGTGGAGCAACAGTTATTCAGCACTGCTCTTTGTGAAACATGTAGGCTCCTGGCAGTTTTCATGGGAATGCTCAAAACCTTGTACAGCTGCTCCACGCAGCCAGTACATGTATTAAGATCTAGGAAAAGGAGAAATAGAAACAAAATTTTTCACTGCTGTTTTGAGAAATCAATATGCTGGCATCATGCTGCATTTTGATTATATTTCATCACAGGTTGCTTGATACTTTGTCATTTGGCGTTTATTTCCTTAGTGCAAAAATGAATTGCAAAAATGGGCAACGGAATCCCAGAATGAGGTTGCTTTGTGTTAGGTGTAATGAAAACAAAGTAAGGCTGTACTTGCCCCAGCAAGCTTGTAGTGTACAATATAAAAGAACTACTCCACCTGGACTGCCACAAGTCCATGGGGCCAGACAAGATCCATCCGACAGTACTGAGGGAGCTGGCAGAAGAGATAGCCAAGCCGCTATGATCAACTGGAGAGGTCCCAGAAGACTGGAAACTGGCCAGTGTGACTCCCATCTACAGGAAGGGTCGTAAGGAGGATCCGGGGAACTACAGGCCTGTCAGCCTGACCTCGGTGCAAGGGAAGGTGATGGAGCAGATTGTCCTGAGGGAGATCACGCGGCATTTGCAGGACAACCAGGGGATCAGGCCCAGCCAGCATGGGTTTGTGAAGGGCAGGTCCTGCTTGACCGACCTGATCTCCTTCTATGATCGAGTGACCCGTCTGGTGGATGAGGGAAAGGCTGTTGATGTGGTCTACCTAGACTTCAGCACAGCCTTTGACACTGTCTCCCACAGTATTCTCCTGGAGAAACTGGCAGCCTGTGGCTTGGACAGGTACACCCTTTTGTGGGTAAGGAGCTGGCTGGAGGGCCGGGCCCAGAGAGTGGTGGTGAATGGAGTTAAATCCAGCTGGCAACCGGTCATGAGTGGTGTTCCCCAGGGGTCAGTGCTGGGGCCTGTCCTCTTCAATATCTTTACTGATGACCTGGATGAGGGCATTGAGAGCACCCTCAGTAAGTTTGCGGATGACACCAAGCTGGCAGGAAGTGTCGGTCTGCCTGGGGGTAGCAAGGCCTGCACTTTGGCCACAACAACCTTAGGCAACACTACAAGCTTGGGGCAGAGTGGCTGGAAGACTGTGTAGAGGAAATGGACCTGGGGGTGTTGGTTGACGCTCGGCTGAGCATGAGCCAGCAGTGTGCCCAGGCGGCCAAGAAGGCCAATGGCATCCTGGCTTGTATCAGAAATAGCGTTGCCAGTAGGAGTAGGGAAGTCATTGTCCCTCTGTACTCAGCCCTAGTGAGGCCCCACCTCGAGTACTGTGTCCAGTTTTGGGCCCCTCACTACAAGAAAGATGTTGAGGCCCTGGAGCGTGTTCAGAGGAGGGCAACAAAGCTGGTGAGGGGTCTGGAGCACAGGCCTTATGAGGAGCAGCTGAGGGAGCTTCAGTCTGGAGAAGAGGAGGCTCAGGGGAGACCTCATCGCTCTCTATAACTACCTGAAGGGAGGTTGTAGCGAGCTGGGGGTCAGCCTCTTCTCTCTTGTAACTAGTGACAGGATGAGGGGGAATGGCCTCAAGTTGCACCAGGAGAGATTTAGGCTGGACATTAGGAAATTCTACTTTTCTGAAAGAGTGGTCAGGCGCTGGAATGGGTTGCCCAGGGAGGTGGTTGAGTCACGGTCTCTGGAGGTGTTCAAGAAACATTTAGATGTTGTGTTGAGAGACATGGTTTAGTGGGGTTATTGGTGGTAGTTGGCTGGTTGGGCTGGATGATCTTTTAGGTCTTTTCCAACCTAGCTAATTCTATGATTCTATGATTCTATGAAAGAAAAAAAAGACATTCTCTAAAGCCTCTCAAGGCAGTCATGTAGCAGAGCTTTTTCCTGAATGCTGCCATGTTGAATTTGCCATTTCACTTTCACTTCAGATGTAAAAACAAAAATTACAGCTTGAGGATTTATTAAAAGCATGAAACCAATTCTGTGATATTTATCTTGCAGAAAGGAAAATAAAGGGGAACATTTCATTTCACTCTGCCAAAATATCTGATGCTGGACTACAAGTCCACAAAATCATACATGAGGTGTTATACAGGAGTAGAATAGATTTTTAGGACAAATGGGATATTCAGCTTCAAGTTGGTTCATCCATCAAAGGTGAACTACAGAGATGCTTCATGTTGGACAAGCTGTGAATAAATTCAAAGCACTGACAATACAAAAACGTGAAAATTGTACATAAAATATGAACTGCATATACATATATATAAAAATAAGATGATGGAAAATGGAAAATAAAGGAATTTAAAAGGGTCATCTACCAAATCTCTCTGCTAAAAATGAGGAAGAATTGCACCTGTACCTCATTTTGCTCAATGTGTTCTCCTAACTTCCAGTAATTTACGTTCTGTGGGTTCCCTCAACCAACTTATGTTTATTTCCTCCCTCTCTGCAACAACTTTCTATGTAATTGAAGTCTATTAGAAGAAAAACCAACCAAATGTGTTTTTCTTTTTTCCCCATAACGGACAACTTTTATTTCATAATTTTTCTCATTTACAAAAGGTGGTTGGATCATTCTATCAAATCCTTGAAGAATATCACCAAGCATTAAGCTTGCTCATTAACTAGAGCTCTCACCAAAGAAATAAATGTGTAATAAAGCAGGTCTTTTTCTAAAATACAAAAGCAAATTAAAAACAAACAAACAAACAAGCACAACAGCAACAACAAAATATTCTTTGTTTCCGTTTTAGAAATGATAAACATCCTGGATGCAGTTTCATAGAACTATAGAATCACAGAAACATTTGAATTGGAAGGGACCCTTAAATGCCATCTAATCCAACTCCCCTGCAACCAACAGGGACACCTGCAGCTCCATCAGGTGCTCAGAGCCCCATCCAACCTGACCTTGTAAAATGCCTACAGTTTCCTATTCAAGAATTTACAACTTAAAATGTGAAACTACCTTCAGTTTCTGCCTTGGTACTTATAAAACAGATAAATAACATGTAAGAAAGAACAATGTAGAAAGTTTCATTAATGTAATTCTGCAATTAATTTTATTCAGAAGAGGGTTTTCCTAAGAGGACATACTGAAGTTGAGAGTTTGCTGCAGGTAGGAGTCTTAATCCAAATTCATTGTTAGAAGGATGACATTTTTAGAGTCTGCTAGTGAGTTTTAATGGGGTTTCAAAGCATGTGCTGAAGTGGGAATGAGAAATGGATTGCTTCTGAGCTTGGACAAAATAGAGAGAGTCTTAGGGTATAAAAGTAGAAATTTTTTCTCTAAAATGCTGATGGAAATACCCCCAAATTCTACACAAAAATAGACCTTGAAGACTGAAGAACACAACTAGATTGAGGCAACTGTGAACTGAAGGTCTATTGTGAATGCTCAGTCCACCATGGAGGCTTGTGCATGTTTGCATTTTGAGCTATTTTTGTTGAATTAAGTTTAATTTTCTGAAGTTAACTCTGTATACTGGCATAAAGATAATATACTTGTAAACAACGTATTCTCAATTTTTCCATCCATTTTAGATTCAATGTTTCCTAGTTCCTAGTGGGGAAAAGATAAATTGAAATGCATATCCATAAAGCTGTGCTTAGAGACTATAGATAGGATACACAACTTTTTTTTAGCTAGAGATTTATCCTATGTATTTACAGGAGACTAAGGATGGGATATACTTGCATACGTGTAAATATACATGGATAATCTTTTGGCTCTGCAGATGATGTAACAGGAGAATTAAACGTAACTTAAAGCATTTACTTGTTTAAGTTGCTAATAACAATATTTTTAAAACAATTAAAATCTTTACTAAAAGACTTTCCATTTTCTAGATTAAATGAGTAAAGATTCCACGTAGGTCCAAAAAGATAACAGCAATTGCCAGTAAGACTTGTTACAAAAGGAATTTCTCATATTCTCATAGAGGGCTGTCGGTAGTATCAGCATGGAAGTAAAACAAATTGTTTTAAAAGAGAAAAACTTGGAAAGTTGCCAGAGTTACAAATATAAAATACAAAAAAAAAAAAAAAACAAAAAAAACAGAAAAACAAAAAAAACATAAGCACACTGTATTATCTAAATAGATCAACATATAATCATTAAATTAAGTAATGAATTTCAAGATTGAACCACAGCTAAAATGATAAATTTTATTATGACTGATGTGGTTTTGTGCACTATCATCAGTGTATTAGCTTTCCTTCCACCTGAGGATGCTACAAAGAAAATGATACGTTTTTTTCTGTGCAGTATCTGGAGCCCAAAACCATAAAAATACTAAAACGTCTGATATCTTTTTAGTGCTATACTGCTGTAGGAGGCATTGCTTAGCTACTTCCCAGAAAGCTATGCAATATCATCAGGATTGTGTTGACCAGGAAAGCAAACTACAATCAAATGGTTTGAATTAGTGACAGTGTCATTGTTTTCTCTGGCATCAATGACACTGAATAATGCCAGCGCTCTGATTTTTTCCACCTGAGCTACTTGACTTCTACAGCTAAAGGTGGAAGGAGCCTTGCAGTTCTGCCAGCCCAGCTAGAGCAAAGCTGGCATGGGTGACAGGCTGGAGTGAAAATTTGTTCTCTGACAGGGTCTCTCAAACTGCAATGGAGATAAACTCTGGATTTCACAGTTCTGTGTCAACCATCCCGGCTGTTCTCCTGGATATCTCAATTAATGTCTTTGGAGATGAAAAGTATTTTGGAGGAGGAAAATTCCTCAGGATGGAGAGAGTCAGTTGCTTATGATCCTGACAGACCTGGGATCCCTGGGAGAATACACACATTGTGTTTGCACTGCAGTCACAAGCTCTGGACAAGTAGTCCTGTTGGGTGAAGAATCTGGCATCATGGATGTGAATTAGTGTGACTCTTCAATAATGGAAAGCTTTTAAAATGGAAACCAAATCAAAATAGACATTTATTTGGACCAGACTGGTGCCATAGGGATGCAAATCTTGAGAAAGAAATAAAGTTGTATCATCGTCATCATCATTCATCCCAGAAACCTACCTGCCAGATCAGCCCAACCTGATTCTTCTGTTGTTCTCGCACAGTTGATATAGAGCATTAGAAGGGATGAAAAAAGCAGCTTCCAGCTGATGTTGCTGGAAAGAAAGCTCATTCTGGCTTGGCAAAGCATCAGCTAATTTTTGGCCTTCCAGGCAGAACTACTGACTGCAAATCACAAAGGTCCCAGCTTAAAACTTGTTTGTATCAATGAGCAGAATACAAACATTGTAAACCCAGCCAAGGAAAAGGAACTCTGCTAATTGCTTTAGTTCATTCTTTGTATAACTACCAAATGGCTGATATAAGCACAGAAGAAGTATAGATTCATTTTAAGACTAACTCTTCCATTGATTATTTTATTTTCTGCTTTCCTCCAGTTTCTTTCCATTTTTGTCCATGGCTTAATGTCTATTTCCTGTTTCCTGACAAATAAGCGATAACAAGTGCTGTAAAAAATTGTGTCTTATGTATTATCAACTAGCATTTTTTTCCCCTACTTTTACTAAACACATAACACATTCTGGACCCTTTGCAGTTTAACTTATTTTGCAGTGTATTATTAAGGAAGCATTTTTGATGTATTGTTGTTGTTCAGTTACTCTGCAGTTCCCCTTCACCTACTGGCTTTCATATTCTTCAAACGCTTAGTAATTGCTGTTTTGTGTTCAGCTTCTTCATGTTGTTTGTGATTTTGTACATCTTTTTCATGCTCCCTATCACCTCTTTTCCAAACTGAAGAAGCTTAGGATTTAATTTTTTCTCACTCTCAAATAGCACTGCTGATCTGAGAGTAAAGACTGTCACTAGATTAGAAGGAATTTCAGTTACTTTATCATTACAGACTACAGTTGATTGCTTTTCCACAGATACTTCAGAGTTCTCTCCCTTGATTTACCAAACTTATTCTGCTCTCAATGAACCACTTTCATTTTTCCTTCTGTAACACATCACTTACCCCCAAAATACATTTAATTATATTAAGAAAAGTGACATTGTAGACAGATGTATTTCATTTTAAGTGAAATGGGTAATTATGAGTATGGATATCTCTTGTTAGTTCCTGTAGACTCTGCAGTGTAAAGGTTTGTTCCTAGTCCAGTTGCCAATCACGATTTTTCCAATTATCTGAAAGAAATCAATCATTGCTGACAATTCAGAAAACGATACTGAATTATCACTAGATTGCTAGTTAATGTGAGTGCAGTCAAGCATATTTCCTAACACAATACAAACAAATGGAAGGTTCAAAGAGCAAAGAATGGTGTCATTATTACAAAATATGAAATTGTGTCTTTGTGGGCAGTTGTTCAGAAAATGCTTTACAAATAACCTAGAAAACCAAATCAAAATGAACATCCAGTCCAATAATATAGCTAAGAAAATGACCATAGTCCTTGTCCTGTAGGAATTATTCAAGACTTGGAAAAATATGTTTGTTGGTTAAAGAGTTAAGGAGTTTAGTCTACTCATGTTATAGAATAGTAAGTTAACAAATGAAATAGTGATTTCATATAAACACTAATCATGTAATCTTGAGGAAAAGAGACACTGAAGACGCTAATCTTACAAAGATGTAAAACCACAAAATAAATGGAAATAATGCTTTCCCCAAAGAGAGAGCAATTGGGATGATTTTCCCAGTGGATTAGCTATTTCTTTAAGACTTTCTAGCTAAATCACATCTTCTAGAAAAAGACCAAAGTTCTTAAATAAACAAACAAACAAACAAATAAGGACTTTGTTTAGAAAGAGTGGATGTTCCTCTTTATATTTCATTATGCAACATACTAGTCTGAGTCATTAAGATGGTTCCCTTAAATGATGCAAAAATGACTGATCCAACCTCAATTTTACATTTCTACCTTCTAATTACTATCAATACTAGTATCAATAACTATGATTCCACATCAGTTGTTTGTGTATGACCATAGTTAAATAGAAGTTCAAATCCCACTTTCTCAGTCAGAAGGTATTTTTTTCCCTGGGGAATAATATTTGTTTAGACTTGGTATTTTAAAGTCATTCTGCTGAGATTGTTTTTCTTACTTCATAATTTTCAATTTCAAAAGCCTTACATCTTGGTCATACTTCACTCAGAAAAAAAAATCTTTTTTTAGCTACAGACTACCAACATCTCATGTCTAAACCTCTCCCCCAACTACCCGTCTGCAAACACAACACATGCAATTCTTCGTTTCCACAGTTGCTTCTCACCTTTCTTCTTTTCCCTTTGTCCTCACTCAGAAATATCAAAAGAAGTTTGGGAGAACATCAAGCATCCATGCACATCAGCACATTGCTTTACCACTTACATTCCAAGCCAGCTCAAGTATTTCTTAATCAAGACAAAGGCAGAATGTGCAAAACTTCTAGTGAAATTCTTCACACTGAGATTCAAACCACAACTGAGTACCATGTGCACCATGAGCATGCTTATTTTTCTTGTTACTCTTTGAATTAAAAGAAAAAACACAAATAGGGCTAGCAAGAAAAATATAAAAAACAACCCCTGCATTATATTTATAATAACACCAAAAGGCACCCAAGAAAGGACCCATTTCCCAGCACTGATATTTAAATGAAAAAGTTCTCATCAAATTGAACTAGAGTTAAACCTCAACCAATTATATTTAAATGTAATGAAAAATAAATACAGCTGAGATATTAAGATAGCTAGAATAGCTTAAGGTCTGTCAGCACTTCCATTATAAACCTAGTTTGTTCGGGGGATTATAAGTGCTGTAAAAATGTGTTCCAGGCTGAAACTTGGCAGACAGATGTTGTAGTTTTAGAGGTTGAGACTTTTTTACTTTTTTTTTAAGAGTTTAAAAAAAAGGATTTGCCACTTCTGAGGTTCAGGATTGGTAGACTCTGGAATTTTCCAACACTATTTTTGGTGTTCCTGTAATTCAAAAAAGGACTGACTTTAAAAATAAGATGATGTAAGCTATTATTAGTCCATGCTGTGAACTAGCCATATGCTGCTTTTGGGAGTTGTACAGGGGTTTATTTTTAAAAGGCAAGTGGGTTCAAACACAGGTCAACAGACTAATATAGCTTTTTTTACTCATAGGGTGGGATTTTTCAAGTGCCCTCAGCATTGGCTTACCTCAGTTCCCAAGAGCTGACATCAGTGGTGTCGAAAGCTGAGGACTTAGTATAGCCGCACTCATCAGCTGGGATGATGAAAATAAACAAGGATACCTGCTTATTCTTCTATTATTCATCTCTCATGCCTTGTCTTTGTGATAGATTGGAGTTTCATAAAAAATTCTCAGTACGAGATGGCATGGATTTATTGATGTTACTGATATACGTATAGACATACAGTATTGATTCCACCCTGCTTTCTCTTTCTGGTGGCTTATAGATGTGGGAAATCAGTGAAGTATCACAGGCCTTTTTGTCTCAGCAACCATTTCCTTAATTTGCTTCTGGAAGGAGTACAGCTGGTGTGCAGCACACACACTTCTTGCCTTTAACAAGGAAGCAAAGGAGCTTTGGACATCCACTTCACCCCACAGACCACAGCAAGACTGTGTATCATATGGGTACAAATCTAGAAAAGAGATGAGCTGTGAATCCACAGTATTTGGGGCAGCTGTGTAGGCATATGACTAGACAGAGGGAAGCAAGGATACTTTTTTCTAGGAATGAGCATCGATATCTGAACAAGCTTAGTTGCAAAAGTATCTGTAAAATCAAGGAGTATTAACTTTCACCTTTTATCTTCTTTAATGGAGGAAAGCAGATGTGAATGCCCAGACTGAATGGCTACTGGATGCTACTGTTATTACGAATGAGAATGAGGGTCTTCAAAGGACTGAAGATATTTGTTCTGATATTTAGAAATCCTAATCTCCACAGGGTCCTTCTAGCACTTCCACACACTCAGGTGTTGTTACAGAGCTGTTACACACTTGTTGATGTTGGAAATACTTTTTTTTTAATAACCAAAATAGTTCATCTGCTCCGAGAAGAAACAGGAAGGCAGTGGTTTCAAATATAATATTGTGATATAGGAAATCATGTACATTTAGGCCTGAATAGAGCAGATCAAGGATTTGAGCCAAGAGTTTTGTTACAAGAGTAACTGAACTATGATGCTATTGATTATTCTGGAATATTCTTTCTCACTGTCTTTATTATGGTTGTTGGTTTGTGGAAAGATTTCTGTGCCAAGTTTCTGAGGGATCACAAACAATTTTGCTTCTTTGTAATGTGAAATGAAAACTGGATGCTGAAATCTGAAAATGGATCATAAAATTTAGTTGAATAATCTATTTCTGACTAGCGCTAGTTAATTTCCATGAAATGTGAAATTATATCCTTATTTCTCTATTTATTTACATGATGGAGTATGTCAGCAACAAATCCATCTTTTTTTTTTAATTTGCTCCTTTATAAATCACTTTTTCTTTCAACCAATGTTAACATTTTTTGAGATGTAGGTTTTAAAAAACATCGACACAGCATGATTCATAGCATTTGGGTTGAGGAACCATGTTTATTTGTATTTCATTTTGCTAATAATTCAACAGCTCTAGAATACTAATTACTCATTTTCATACTCACAAACTATGTAGGTTTACAGAATCAGACTTCTTTATGAAGAAATTACAAATACCAGCAGGCAGTAGGTCAGCGTGAGTGATCTTCGTTCACTTTATAGCAGAAAAGAAAACAGAAGACTGGAAATAAACAAGAAGGCAGAAGTTATAACATCTCAGAACAGGATCTTGTCAGCCAGGCAATGCTTTAATATTTCTCCTATCGCCACATAACAGTGCTGAGAAAGAGAGAGTTATGAATCAGATTAATCCAGTACGGCCCAATGACTCATTAGAAGATCACCAGAGATTTTATTCCAAGCGGATCCAGTACAGGCCTTCAAAGGGATGTAAGTTCACAGGAGTAATATTTGTCGTGTCATGCTGAGCTTCCTCTGTGGGCAAGGTTTTGATATATCTTAGACAACACAAAGGAGGGTTCTTCTGCAACAAGCCTGAATTTTGCCTTACCTAAAATTCTCCAAAACCTACGTGGAGGTCATGTTCCCATTCTTCACCCAGCCTCTCCAGAGTCTCCATCCTTGACTGATAGACTGTGCTTCCAAAAGCTCTGAAGTTGGACAGGAGCTCTGTGACCCAGTCTTCTGTCAGTTTGTGAAAGGAAGAAAGATCTTTTTGATCATCTAGAATATCATCCAACAAGTCCCACATAATAACCTGAGATGTCATCATGTCTACAGTCTTTGTTATAGGCTGTAGTCCCTTTTCTGTGGAAGGGATCCTGATAGAGGACAGGGATCCTCTAACTTTAACTCCTGGAAGCTTTACATGAAAGAATGCCAAGATTTTCAATGTGAAAAAGAGGTATTTAAAAGTGCAACTTCATCCTGAACTCAGGGTTGTTTCAGAAAAAAAAAATCAAGTTCTCAAGCAGTGGCCTTATGTATCCAGTCATCAAAAAATACCAGAAAAAAATATTTTAACAGTGACTCCTGTACTTTCTTTTTTGTCATAATTTTGATAGCTGCAGCAGGAAGGTATGTCTAAGGAGAGTGTTGTAGTTGAAGTACAGTGAAGGACTGGGGAGAACAATCTCTTAGCTGCATTGCAATAGTGAAACCAACAAGTTGCAAATAATTACCAAAATAACTGTTTCCCATTGCTCTCTACACAGTCTAGAAAATGAAGTATTAAAATAAAACAAACAAAAAAAAGGCAGTTTAAAAAGTACATGTACTTCCCTGGCTTTGCTTCAGATGTAAACTCCATGCAAAGTTTAACACGTTGCATGGATCTTACTAGGCTCACTCACTAAGCCCAGGGCCTGGAGGGGAACCTTTCTTTAGTGCAGGCAGGTTAGTAGCACTGTGGGTGAACCTATTCAGCATTTTGAAACTGCAGAATAAAAGTGTTTCCAAACTTTTTAGTGTCTTCATTTTTCAATTGCCTTTGAAATCGACTGAGATGTTTTCACTCCTTTCATTAAAATCATTATACTGTTTTCTTTGTGTTTTATTAAATGGTGACAACAATAATGAAGAAAATTGATTTCATGCTGTTCTCTGTCATGCACTGGTATGGGGGGCAGGGGTCATGGTTGCCCTCCCCTGCCTGTTGGCTTGGCATCGGTGAAGAAGCTGCACTCTTTCTGACTGCAGGGAACTTGCAGGGGTCAGGCAACTGAGAGAGGGAAGAGAGGACAGGCAGCCTGTTCCCTCTCCACAAGTCAGAGGACAGGGAAAGAATGTGTTCACTAGGTTTCAAATGCAATTGGAGCAGCTCTGCTTAGAGCCCAGGATCTCAAGCTCCTCTCTGGGCTTATCCAGGAAACCATCGTCTTCTGTAAGTACCACAGGTTTTGTCCAAGTAGTAGGGGATACTAGTAAACTGGAGTAGGAAGAGTTAAATTTGTACCTTCTGTGCATCACAATTATTTCCCAAGGCTGATTCTAGAGGATACACATTAATGGCTGTTGAATTCCAGCTAGGCGATCGAACATAACTTCAAATCTTATTTCACACTTCTGCTTCCGTTTCAGTAGGCCCTTCAAGTTAGACTCCAAAAGCCAGACGATGAGCAGGAATAAGGGAAGGAAGATCTGAGTGTTAACAGTGGTTCACAGTTTCCTCTTCAACTGTCAAAACACATCCATACCCTCTCCTTTTATACTCTTGGTTTCTCTTGTGAGTCCTAATTCCACACACCGTTCTCTTTTAAGGAAAGCAAAATCAATTTGGATTCTTCCTCAATGTTATTAAAAGGGAAAATTCCTTAAGCCACTCACTTGGAGCAGATACTGTTAAGGTTTTCCTTTTGTTGTGTGAAAGAAAGCAGCAGAATTTTCAGTATCAGAACACCCCACCCCTGGGCTGCATCACTTCAAAACCAAATGTTCTACTCTTTGCAGCTCTATTGTTTGATTGCTTTGTTATGTGATACACTCCCTGAACTGCATGCTCTGTGACACTGGGAATCATAAAACCCCCATTTTGGAAATGAACTCTGGTATGTACATAACCCACATAGCAGAGAACAGGGTTTGGTGGCACTCAGAGCGCTGCCTGCGTTATGAGGTGTTAGTAAAAGTTTTGGTCTCTTCAGCCTCTTTTATTGGTTCTGCAGTGGATTCCTTTCTTACAGATGTTTTCTAAACCAGCAGTTCCAAGGAGAGCCTACTTATTGCCAAAAGTTTACAGCTGAATTTCTTGGCATTCGCAAGCAATGATTTCATCAGAACATGAAATAAGACAGAGCTGCTGTTGAAAGACACTGTTTTATAATCCAGCACTGTAAATTTAAGACTTTTATTTGCTGCAGAGTTTGGTTTCCATTTGTTAAACTCTCTGATAGGTGTATTGCTTGGGAACAGATATAGAAGTTTTACAGGGTCTTTGTGCAATTTAAAACCCCCATATAGAATACCATAGTGCGGTGCCCATTCACATCATTAAAGACTTTACAAGAGTATCATGTTCACACTTATATGTACTTTAGCGACCCTCCTTGTGCCATGTTTGAATTATTATAAGCGGGCCCATGCAGAATGCTGCCTCGATAGCTGGAGTTGGGAGGCTTTGTTTAAAATTCAAATAATAGTTGAATGGTGTCTGTTTGTTCCTGATCAACACTCTGCATACAAAAAAAGGTTGCACTTTTTTAAATGGCAGCAAATGTGGACAAATATTAGCTTTTGGAACTAAAGGGAAGTTATTCATTCACTCAGCAGTGCTTTGCAAGCTATCAATCTTTCAGGTATTTCTATTACCTTTAATCATCGAGGTTGTTTGTTTGGAGCAATTTCTAAGAGAATAAAGGTACCTTTGGCTCTTATCTCCTGTCATCAAAGCATCCATTAGGAAATCCAAGCCCTGTAGGCAAGCTCAGGGGATTACTCAAAGAGGTTTTCTTGAAACAAGCAAGAATTCAGTGCCTTCTCTTCAGTGCACAGGAGTTCAGGTGGAAACCATAATCTGAAAGAGAGGTTTATCTGGGGTTTAATACAATTTGAACAGGATTTTGTTCAAGGCAAACCTACAGATAAAAGCACCTTAAGTATCTTAAACAAAGATGAGCCCTTATTCCCCATGGTGCTGTTTCTAAGTCCAATGGTCTGTCAACAGAGTGGAGGGGAAAACTCTGAAAGTCTTATAGTTAACACAATAGTCAGTAGATTGGGCCACTGAGAAGCTAATTAATAGCTTTTTAATAAAGAAATGCTGGTTACATGTGAAGTAGTCAAAAGCTGATTCAGTGGTGAGAGATTTACCAAGTAAATAGGAAGCTTGAGGATGGCAATCAACTGAAGTGAAAAAGGAAGAAAAAATTTAAAATACAGGATAGGCTTAAAATGGAAAACTTCTGAAATGAAACTGAATTTTCACAAAATGTGAGCATTTTTATTCCTCAGGTACAGGAATTTGATTCTGCTCATTGCTAATGCAAAGAGAAGACACGAGATGTGGTCAAATGACAATGCAACTTTACATTTAGGAAGCCTGGGCTTCGAAGAAAGCCTAGTGTAGTATAACTAGGATGCAGATGACCTGGGTTCAACTCCTGCTTCTGCTTGCCCACTGCTTCACGACATGCCCTCTTTGGTTTTCCTTCCCTGAGAAGGGAAATGATGAATGCTTTGGGATCAAGTGATGAAAAGCCCACAGAGAAGTTTAGATATTATTCTACTCCTGCTGTTCCTGAGAATCCCATCTATAAGTTCAAACTTCATCTTTGGTTCTGTAGAAACAGAGAGTACAAAGCATGGCTTTGCCTTCTTACTATAATTAAATGGGTCTGAGTCACAAATGACCTAGTAGAAATTTTTTTAAAAATGGAGTATTTTGTTTCATCTTCTGAAAGTAATAGATATTGCTATACTTTTCTTTAGACTGAAAGTTTTTCAAGGCATTCATCCAGGGAATGAACATGTCTATGAGGGCATCAGTCTATAAAGGTAATGGAGTATACAATATGCATTTGAAATTTCAAAAAGGTTTTGACAAAAATGAATACATTCAAAGTTAATTAGAAAACTCATTCTCTGCGAATTCAGGTAGAGTTCTTTCGGGGATTGAAAGTGAACTAAAGGACTGGAAAGAGTATAGTTTAATGGTTATTTTTCAGGATTGAGAAGAGTCAGAAATGTAGTTCTTCAGAGATCAATTCTAGTACCTATTTTATCAAGCATCTTTGACAATGGCCTGAAAATGGGAGTAAACAGTGAAATCTCTAAGTCAGGATTTGATATTATGTTCTTTCTGATAGCTGAATATTGTATCAATGACAAGAAAAATGAGGAGAATCTTACAAGTTTGCATGAATGCAGAAATAAACAACAACAAAAAAACCCAACAGAACTCAACAAGACATCAGATATCACTGGAAGAATACTATGCAGATGTCACAATTTTCTCTCTATGGAAGACCCTTTGAATACTGTTTGTGATTTTGTGATCTCAGGAAAGAAATAATGGAACTAGATAAGAGTATGTTGGTGATGGAAAAGCTGTCTTACAAGAAAACATTAGAAAGGTTGGAACGCTTTTGCTTCAAGAGGAAAAGGCTGAAAGGAATATAATCAAATTCTGCAAAATCTTGGTAGAATGCAGAATGATTGTTCGGAAAGTATTTCTTCAAGCAATAGCTAATCAAACTTCTGAAGGAGGTTTGTGGAGGAAGTTTATTGAGTTCAAAAAAGATTAGATACATTCATAGGTAATATATTCTTAAATCAATTCTGACAGGACCAGGAAGAGATGTGGCTCCTCCATCCCTAATAAAAGCATTTTGATAAAAGATGAACTACAGAGTGTGATCAGGTTCGTGTGCTCTCCCAAAACAGCAGCTCTTATTGCTGCTGTCAGAAGGAGAATACTGAGTTAGAAGGACTGTTGCTCTGACTCATTATGGCATTTCTTATATTCTGACTTCTTTTCCAATGTTGAGCATATTGTAATTAAACTAACAAAGATGAAATACATGATATAAACAATATTACCTCCCCAGAAATGGACAGTCTGACTTCAAGACCTGTAATGTAATACTGATTCATTTCCAAGAGCAGAAGAGAAGTGCATAAATGGGAATTACAGGCACATGTTGAACCAACAACAGGTTAGAAAGGTGAATTTCTCAGGCAAGAAAATAATCGTAGTAACTTTTAGATAAGCTTGAAAATTTGTCAGGTTTCTATTCAAAATATAGATTCAAAAAAAAACACTGCACATAGGTCCAAAATCTTCCCCTCACCCTAACAAATTTACATGTCTATAGAATTGTCAAATGTAATTAGATTTTATTTACTCAGAGTCCATCTGATGTCAGGGATATTTTCACATGGTCCTATAAAAAAACCTTATTATAATCTATGTAGCCCATTCATCGAACAGAGTATGGGTGATTTAGAAAGAAGCTCTCCATTTTTTAGGTAGTTCATGCTTATCCTGTCTAGGCTCCATCCCAGTTTTCACCTGACTCACAATATCTCCATCTGACATGAAACCACAGTTTGCACTGAGTATCTGTATATCATCCCAATCTAAAAGCCTTGCAGAGGGTAACACATCATTTTTCAATGCAAGCAGCAAATCTTAACTGCCTCTTTTAGTGCACAGTACACACAAAAAAATGATTTAGCAGGGAACTTCTCTTTTAATATATATTGGAGAAAGGTCTGGACACGTAGATATTCACAGGCTGACAGAAAGCTAAGCTTTTAGTATGCAGCCATATGCAACTGGCCTCAGGAAGCTAGGAATTTTGAGAATGACATCAAAGACAGACAACTAAAAAGGAAATTTTAAAATGTTTCCTGGCTAAATTATGCCCTTCAAGGAAGTGGGTTGCTGACAGTGGCAAAACAGTCATAGTTCCATTTCCAGCTTTTCTGGTGCCAGAACCTGAAAATCCAAACTTAGCTGCTACTGTCCCAAAGGGAGAACTCAGAACAATACTTACTGCTATAAGGGACCTTCTGAGTAGCAGCAGTCACCACATCCACATCTCCTATCCTTTAGGAACAGAAATCTTGTCTTTCCAGACTCTTCTTCCATGCAATAATGAAAAACTTGGAGTGTTCCTGTCCCCGGACATCTGAAAAGCTCTGAAAACATAGCCAAGGGCAGAGCAATTCTACATTTTCTTGCTGTTCATGTTTATCTTTTCTCCAAAACACTTATTTTATTTTATATTTTTATTGCTTATTTCAGGTCTAATTCAGGTTTATTTCACCATCTCCTGTTCTAACTACTGACTCAAAGTATTTCAGATTACTACCATGGCTTCTTCATAGAGTATTGATGCTACAATATCAGTGTAGCTAACATGAAGATGCAATCTATGGACAGTTGTGAGTAAAGTCAAAGTTTGACATTTAAATAATACTTTTGGTTTCATTCACTGATTCTATTTCAGTGTCTTCTGTTTAAAGCATCAAACTTCTTGGTGTGGTGACACGTATGTGATTAACCTGGATGTAAATTTTCGGTAAGACTTGAAGATTCTTAGCCTGAAAACTATCCACAAATCTTCATAAAATTAGCTGATTATATCAGATATTTGTGACATAATTGTGTAAGTAAATGTTTAGAGTGTCTCATGATTACTGAGATTTCAGAAAATTTGCAATTTTGCATCTAGATGGCGTATTAGCTTTTGATTAAAAACTTGAAAGAAATGAATTACATTGTTCTGAAGCTGTCTCAGATTCACCTCAGGTTCTTTTCACTGACTTGTTTAGCATGTTTCTGTTTGTGAGAGGGTTCTCACTAACTATCCTATTTTTCTTGCTCACCTAAATTAACAGTGCAGGCATGGAGTGATGCCACCTTCACCTGAGGTACAGAACAGAAAAAGAAATTAAATACCAAAGTAAGATATCTTGTTCTGCTTATATGTTTCTTATATAAAATGCAAGGCATTTATCTCTAACTCTAACTCATTCATCTCTAACTCTCTCCATTGCCGTTAGAGGAAATGCAAAATGATTCACATCCTAATTGCGGTGCTCTAAAGTGCAGGATTTCCACATCTTTCCTTTTAAACCCTACAGTTACTGGAAAAAAAATACCACTCAAGGAGGCAATTCAGAACTCCAACTTAGCTTTATCTCCTGAATAATATTCTGAGAGTATATATATGGATTTTAGAAAGACTAATAACCTTGTTTAAGCAATAAAATACTAATGCTTAATGTAGGAACTGTAGCTATCTCTTCTCTGTGTGCCCAGCTCACTTGTGCATATACTGGTATCTTATTTTCATTTATGATGCCTAGTGTGTTTTACCTGGTTTCCAGTTGCTTACTCAGCTGGGCACAAGTTCTCATAAAACCTGTATGACATCTACTGCCTGCCCCATCAGGAACTGGGGCATCTCAGCTATCAGTAGGTATCCATGAACGAAGAAATTAATTGAACATTTTTCCCCAATAAATGAGATGCTGTCAGTCTCTTTAAGCTAGATATCGTGGCATGGAGCTGAAAATCTTACAAAGAAGAAGACTTTTCTATGTCTAATAACAGGCAGCTAACAACAATTTTTGAAAACATTTTGAAATGATAATTTTTTTTTTCAATATTTCATACAGTTAATTATTGGGATTTTGGCTGACAATGTTTCTTTTTTTTTTTTTCTCTCAATCAGTTTTTTCATCAGTGTGCCTTCAATTTGGTTGAAATTTACCTTGGTGTCTAAGAAAGAAAGAGCACTAGGGCCTCCTACAGTTCCCTTTTTAATTGTAGTTTGTGTTCAAGTATTACACAGAAATTACAGCCATGAAAAAGGGGCACATCAGTGAAGATACTTTACTAGTGGATGTGAAGAAATGGTCCTCTTCTCAAAGGTAGGATTTATCTGTCCAAACATAGATATATACAATCTGCATTCCAGTTTCTGAATGGATTCTCTTTGTAATCAGTGGAAAGGAAAACGCTCTTTTAGAATGCAATTTATCTCACTCTAATCTAAATGTCTAAAATTATCCAGATGAATAGTATCCTAAAAGTGTCTATGTTTTTCCATTGACTATAAAGGAAGTCTAGGCAATTTGTTCAGATGTCTACACTGCAAATGTCTGAAGTTAAGTGAAAGGAATCCAAGTAGTTTACCTTCAGATGGGGAAGGTCTGATCTGTACAAACATGAAAGAACATGCCTAGTGTCACAGATGACACCTGAATAGTTATGCTGAGAATGTAATACATATTTCTTGAATTCCAGGTCAATAATTTAACCACAGATCATTGTTTCCACAAAAAGTTATGAGTAGGTATATAAAAACTCAACTCTTCACATCTTAAAATAATACTTCCAGCTTGTACAGAAAGATTTTGGCTAACTTCCCAGCCATACCCTCCTTTCCCACCTACCCACAATATCCCTGCCTAAGAATTCAAATGAATATTTCTGTCTTCATCCATTTGGAGAAACTACTAAAAATCCAAAAGGAAAGATTCACTGAGAAAAAATTTGCATGGCATAGATTGCAAGAACTCTACTTTCTTAGAAAACATTGTAATTTTATAGTAGAAGAGAAAAGAGAGCATGGAGAAAGAGAATTATATCCCTTCCTCTTCACATTTTTTTAAACTAAAGCCATAATCCCAGGAAAAATATCTGAACAGATGTTTTCCCTTGAAAACATTCCAGAAAATGAAAGCACACATGGCATACTGATCTGCTATTTCCTTCAACACATTCTTGTTCAGAGATAACAAATGTACCATGTGATGTTGCCATAGTAGCTACTTGAATTTTACCATGGACTGAAGCAGAGGAAACAGTTAATCCATACCCATTCCCTAAGTACTGGGCTGGTTGTAGTGGCAGATTATGCCTCTAACATTTGATGTCATTTTTCTCCTCTAACATTGCTCTCTGTGCAGCACTTCCTAGAATGTCTGCTGAAGGAAGCTATGCAGCAAGCAGCCGTTTAGATCAAGTATCTTGTATGTGCAGACTGAAGAACAGCACAGGAACAGCGTGTTCAGGCCAATGAGACAGCCAAAGGAGAAGTCCTATTCTCAGGGTGGTCATCTGGCATGGGGAATGCTGTTCACCTCCTGGTAGCTAATCCCAAGCTCCTCTAAAAATTGCAAACAAGAGCAAGAACTCTATTCAGCATTTTTTTCCAGGGCCCTTCACAGAATCATAGAATCATTAAGGCTGGAAAAGACCAGTAAGATCATCTGGTTCAACCACAACCCATCCTCACCATAGCATAACCCTCAGTGACACATCTCCACATTTCTTGAACACCTCCAGGGACAGTGACCATGCCACCTCTTTGGGCAGCCTGTGCCAATGCCTCACCACTCTTTCTGAGAAGAAATGTTTCCTAATATACAACCTGAACCTCCCCTGGTCCAAGTTAAGGCGATTACCTCTTGTCCTATTGCTAGTACCTGGAAGAGGCTGATCCCCATGGCATATATTTGGACAGCTTCAGGTGTTGTTCTGTGCTTGTCTGACTTTAAATTACTAACTGTAACTTTCTGTAGTCTTCCAGTCACACATTCTGTCTGCATGTTTTCCAAACAGACCAGTTATGAGTGACTTTTCAATTAATTTTTCCCATGAAGCTGGCCAGTGCAATAGTTTTATATAAAATGGTTTTATAAAGAAAAAAAAAAAAAACAATACAAACACCAAAAGCAAACAAAATCCCCAACAGCAACAAAACTCAAAACTTTATTAATAATGCTGGAAAAGTACTTGTGTGAGGCAATATCACTATGAAAAGAGCTGGTATCTCATCCATTTGAGAAACTGGTATGATCAGTAGGTAATAATAGAAATGTTTGTAGAATCCAGTGGAGAAACTTGAAATACTGAGTAAAAACTGACAGCAGGAATTACAGGTGTGTTGTTAAATAGGGAGCATGACTAAATCAGAGATATTTAAGGGTATATGTTGCTCAGGAAAAGCTATAACTAAAGATTTGGTAGATCAACTTTTTCACATTCTTACATTTTAAAATAGACTAACAAAATGTGAATATAAGCACATGCACTGAGAAGAAAGTAAAGCCTGCCTGTGTCAGCAGCATTTGAGGAGAAAGCTGTAGGAAAAGTTCTGTGCCTCTAGTCCTAACGATGAATCTGAATAATGTACAAAGTCATTATATACTATTTGGCATTGTAAAATGAATAACTTCTTTTTCCAAGTATAGCAAGAAAGATAAATGGCATTAATAATGGTAGAACCCAACTGCTCCTTCACAGAAAAAAAAAAAAAATCACTCAAAAAGAGCAGTCAGACTGTTCTAGACTTACTTTCATCATCTTATGAGATATTATAAAAAAAATTAGATAATAATTATAGATAAACAAAATGTAAAGATTCTCATGGATATGGCTATAATTAGATTCTCAATTTCAAAAAGACAAATTAATTTAGCTCATTAACACAGTCAATCATTCTGAGGAACTTATGGACTTCAGTGTAGTATAAGCTTGGGAAATCTCCCTACGAAAAGTACAAGATCTACAAAGAGATTCTATCCCAGTTATGGAGGACTAACTTCTAAGCTTTTAATCATGGACTTTACACCACAGAAGATCACAGAATCATGAAATGGTTTAGGTTGGAGGAAACATTAATGATCTTCCAGTTCCAATCACCTTTCCACAGGAAGGGATACCTTCCACTAGATCAGGTCGCCCGAAGCCCCATCCAACCTGGTCTTGAATAGGAAAATTGTACACGCAACTACAAGATCAAACCAGAACAACGTTTGCATAGTTTTGAAGCTAGAGATAAATGGAAGAATCATATCAAGTGCAAAACTGATATGATAAGGTTTGCCTAAGCCGTACTATTCAGATAGCTTTCTGTGATGAAACATTGAACTAAATTTTTTCTACTTTGTGAGAATTCTGAAATCTATTTTTCAAAGTAAGACATAGGAGATCAAAGTAGAGAAGAATACGACAAGGCATTATAAAAGAGGAATTTTTTACTAGAGAGAGATGGCGATGTGTGGTGTTGAGAGAAGCATCCAGGGGTTTAGTGTCTGAGAAGGAGGTGAGTTAATGGTTAACTGGGGAGGATGAATAGCGGAGTGGTGTCAAGGACCAGAGTGATGTGCTAAATTCAGTCATCCAGACTGCAACAACTGATCTTAGGGACTAATAAAACCAAGTCTGTAAAAAGGTAGATATTCATCAACTGAAAATGACTGAGGAAAAAGACTTGGGCATACCTTTATTAATAAAAGGATTACATTACCAACAAGGTGTTCCTGTGAAAAAGGTAGAGTGGAATCAACTAAGATAGATAAGTATGTGTGCTATTTTGCAAAATGATACAGTAAATATTTCCTCATTTGGAGACATCTGTAGTGTAGTTCTGTCAAAATGAAGGCTAAAAGGTTGTGAGAAAATAATAAATCTGTTAATATATCAAGCAATTCAATATCAGACTAGGAAGAACAGTGTGACATGAGAACAATCGAATAAAATTTAATTCACTCAGAAATGAGATTCTAGATCTTTTTTTCCAAAGGAACTAATTGGAATAAAAGTTGAACTACATATAAAGTGATGCTGAATTGGTTTAGAAAAAGGTTGTTCCTAAGATGCACACCTGCAACAGCTTGGAAATAAGCTCAGTGGTCTTAGAAGCCCAGTTCCATGTATCAAATATTCTGATTTTGTAAGTAACTATTTTTTTCTTTAATCTTAAAATGCTTCATAGAAATATATGTTTCATTGGGAAGATTTCTCTGAAGCCAGTGATAACACTCATTAATCCACGGGCAGAATGGCAGACTCAAAGCGAACTCTCATAAATCCAAGTGGAAGCAGAATTCTAGCAAACACACAATTAG
Organism: Numida meleagris; assembly: GCF_002078875.1. NCBI lineage: Eukaryota > Metazoa > Chordata > Aves > Galliformes > Numididae > Numida > Numida meleagris. The sequence continues at coordinate 100,340,852 of NC_034411.1, forward strand.
GACAAATGTAAAAACATACTTTTCAAAACATTTGACTATGTGTATTCTTCACAAGCAATTTTGCCTTTGCAATTATCAGTTCCCTGTAGTATTAGTACCTAGGTTTATAAATTTCTTTACCCAAATGAACTTGCTAGAAGAAACAGTTGGGGAAAAAGGAAAAAACATAGTTCCTTGATTTCTGGAGAATTACTTTTGGAAGACTATGTCTTTTTTCTGTGCCGCTGAAATATAAGCCAAACTGCAAGTGACAAAAATATTCTCATTTCCATACAGGAACAAGCCTAGGCAAAGCATACTATGCTGAACCTTCATAGACACAGTTGCCAGAAGTAATACATACTATCCTTTTCCCTAAGAATTGGAACCTGCGGTATTCACTGAATTGAAGCAGGCTGCATCAGGTTCAGCTGAACAATAAAGGAGAGTTTGAAGAAGGGAGGGGAGAGGAAACACCCTGCCTCAATAGAGGTGCAGCTACCTTAGCGTTTTAGCTTGGATTGTGAGCATGCTTTTGAAGCGAGCCTCCTCATCCTCACCCTTACTGTACTTTGGTTTGCAACACAAAGTGGTCTCAGAGAAAATCACATGACTGATGTGAAAACCAGGACTTAAAACTTCCAGTAAGTGACACCCAACCAGCTCTTGGCATATTATTACTAATTAGTTCTCAGAGTTGTTCATATCTCAGCTTTTTAGAGTCTTAGTGAACAAGTCATTCTGGAAGAGCAACCTGTACTATAAATATTTTTCTATCTCAGTTAGAACAAGGAAAAAGAAACATAATTTGTTTAACTGTTCATCTTGCAGTTGCTTAGAATTGCTAGCTGCAATACACTTCACAAGTCTTTAAAGTGAAATTATTTTGTATTTTAAATGGCCACATGAATGCCTAAAACATATTGGCAAACAACAATAATGGTTCAAACAGTACATCCCAGCTCCCCCATGTTTTGTTTTCTATTTCTGAAAAAGGACAAAATGTCTACTAGAAGTGAAATATTCTTGGTGCAATAAAAAGACAAATCCATATTGTTATTCTGTAAAATAACTACATTCACATAAATGTTAAACAGTTTTGTAACGTGCCAGGCAAATGGACACAAAAGTAAGACTTCAGATGAGAGCTACTACATTACAAGATGATTATGCTTTATTACATGCTTTATAATTACATAGACCCTTCTTCTTTCATTTTAATAGCCAGGAATAGCATCTCATTACCAGTGCTTTCAATTGAACCCTTGCAAATTGGAAAATATTGTCCTATAATTTAACTCTGGGTATTTAAACCCTCCCAGCAAAACAGCAAATGCATACGGATACCTAGATGTTAAATGAAATCTTAGTAATACATAATGTGAGTCTTTTTTTTTTTTTTTTTCAACGAACTAGGGTCATTAGGAGAGAAATAAATAACTTTTATAACTTCACTGCCTATAGCGTCTATTATTTCATGCACCCTTTCTTGAAATTGATTATCCAGCTCATTTCCAAGGAGTCTTGAGGGCAGCCAGGTGAACACCAAGGCTAAAGCTTGCCCTTATTTCTCCATATTGTACTAGTACGTAGCATAGAAAAGTGATTTGTGAAAATGTGCCAAGAGCTGCATTGATGTCATTTGTTGTAAAAAAGTTTAATTCTTCTTGCAATGTGAATCCCTTGACTCTTGTTAAAGTTAGTCAGAGGTATAAAATGACAAATGCTCATACATAAAGGATAGCAATAAAATATCTTAGTTCACCTATGTTAATGCTAAAGAGTTACATGCTCCCCAGTTAGTAGCCCATGTGAGGCAGGGCCTCAATGCACCAGTGTGGCTAAAGGTTGTGGATAGAGCATTTCTGATAAAGAAGGAAGGCCTGACCTTTCATTTGTGCTCAGATCCTATTCTCTAACCACAGGGTTATAAAAGTGGCTTCTGCCACAGGGTCTCACACAAACAGAATGGCCCAGATGCAAGAGGGAAAGGGGCAAAGGCAGCTCCTCTCACTCCAGTGCTCACCCATCACCTGCTGGGTAGGGAAGCAGGAGGTGCAGCCCTGGGTGCTTGATGCTGAGGTGGTAAATGTTTTAACCATTAGATTAGTTTGGAAAGAGTAGGATGAACTACCTATTTTGAATGAAAGCAACCAGTCATTTCTATGGAAAATCACTAAGCCAGTGGCTGGAATCAAGAAACAGCTTTTATTTCTGAATCCTAATTTCACATGGGCAGCTACCACAGAGGTGCCAGTGAGCAAGGTGGAGAGAGAAGGTGAATAAACATACCTCTTTTCTCTCAAGCATTTTCTGTTTGCTTGCTGTGATTGGTATGATAAATGCCATTTTAAGGTACCTAGGTCTCCCTCTTCAATATATAGGGGACTAAGATGCTTCATACAGTAATTTCAGTGCCACTGGAGTAGAAATTTGACAGGTTTTCAACAACACAGTGCTGCGTGTCACAATGGCTAAGTCCAGGTGAAAATTGCTTATCATTTATTGTTCAGAAAGTGGAGATCTGTACGTTTGTCAAAGGTTATGCAATACATACTAGCACTCCTTTGCTGTCGATTTCAGCCATACTGAAGTCAGCTTTGCTCCATGCTACATTAACGTTGGTTTGCAAGAACAGTTTTTTGTCTTTCTGCTGGTGTCCTTTGCACAGCTGTGCAGTACAGCACAGCTCTCAGCTGTGTCTGGTCTGGTTTTTGCACCTCTCCTTGGATCCAAAGCATAATCTACTACCTGAAGAGACTCTGAGTGGTGCTATACAAGACATACAAGGTCAACAAACGTGTCTTTCTGGGTGAGATGTGAGCTATAATAATGTGTTGGCTCAACAAGAGACAACAGCATACAGTTATCCATTACATGAGAACACAGAAGGAAGCTGGTGTGCCAGGATGCAGTACCTATTTTAACCATATTTTAGTCAGACCATTCCTTGGCCAATGCTTTGCATATCTGGCTAGCAGAGAACTTTGCTTTTCAAAAATCCCAGTGCAATATATGGAAGAGGTGGTAAAAAGAGGATCTGTTCCACGTAAGCCTGGAACAAACTGCTTTTACCTAATTATCAGTAAAATCATATGGCCCTTGCTCACCACTGATTCAGTAAGAAGCTTTGCCAAATAAGGGCTTCAGAAGTTGTAAACTGAAGCTGTGTGAAATGGATATATACCTAAAACCATGCTATATACCTATTACTCCTTCTATTTATTCTATTCCTCTTTCCTCTGGGTACTGCAGATGCTTTATGGAATTTCCAGACTACAAATCAAATCCATCTGTGCAAAACTATAAATAATAATTTTATAAAACAGCTTTATTTCATGTTAACCTCTGCACACAATGCCAGCAGCACCAATTAGCTCTTGCTATGCTATCTACTGTATAAGGCTTAAAGATCTGAACAGGGTCTTTCATCTGTTAGCATTCAGGAGACTGATAAAAATTTACTCAGCTTTTAAACAAGCTGTACGTGACTGAAATTTACTTCATCCTGGGGTATGCTATAAATAATGTAAATCTGAAGAGGCTGTGAATTCTTTTACAGATTTGTTTCAGAGCTGTTCATAACGGTGGTTATCAATGACTGTACCACAACATTTCTGTCAGCTTAGAATTTCAGTCACAGCCAGGAAGTTTGATGGATGCTTGCCCATTCTTCCCTAGTGAAATACAATTATCAAGACATAAAAAGCACTTAATTGCAGTGTTGGACTGTTTAAGCATAACTGTAATTAGTTCTTCTGTAATGCTTTCCATTCACAGATGTATTTTACAACAGAAATTATCACATACATTTTATAGTTGAAGTAAACTGAGGCAGAGAACAGGATCATTTTTATGCTGTAGGCTAGAAAGAAAGCCTTGAAGAGAAAACAAGTCTTCCCATTGCCAATGCAGAGTCGCTCTTGTTCATGCTGGTTAAAACAAGGTCAGTCAGAGAGCTCAGACTCTTCTTTCTTGCTGCAACAGACTCCAATGAAGATACTACTACTACTACTAATATTTTTTTAAAAGTCCAGCCTTTTAGGGTGCACTCATTAAGAAGTTCTATACATTTTTCTGAAGGAAAAAAACTGCATGCAAAGCTGGCTGGTCAGCGATGTACTTCAGCCAAGAATAATGGACTAGGAATCTGGCTCATTTTTTTGTTGGTTTTTGGAATCAGAGCTATGATTATGAGCAATAGCTGGGGGGCATTCATATTGTGCCACTTGAACTGAAATTTTTGGACGAGTGTAAGATGAACTAAAGCAAAAGCATTTGCCAAAAACGTTTTAATTAACCAAGAACAAAAGTTGGATCTTTGCAGCCAGTTCATTTTCTAGTGGCATTACACACATCACCTGCCTGGCAATTCCAAGGACACCCAAGACTTCGGATTCTGTGGGTAGGATGGCTGTATAGGCACTGCCAGGAATAAAGCCTGTAGCTAAATTTTATTCAACACAGGAAACATTGTTTGCTCAGATATGGACAGGATTGAAGGAATTTTGTCCCGATTTTCTGGGTAGCAGTGTATGGTCATTCTTAGCTGATGGAGCAATTAGTCTGGCTAATTTTCCTGTTCTGTTTGACACATGAAGAGATGTGATGTGTAGGTTTAACCCTCAACAGAGAGTGTGAACATGCCCACCAAGAGAAAAAGACAACTTACTAATACCTATATGGCCAGACGCGATGGCTGAAGACCAGACTTGGTACAGGCTGGATGAATTGTAAATATTTAGTCTAAGTACTATGAGCTCATCATTTTCAGTTACTAATGACCACATAATTCTGGAGCTGAGAGCTCTCAAATGCTGTTTTTCAGCACTTACACTTGTTCAGTTTTGCAGTGCCTCCTATCTCTCAGGGTTATACAACCATTTCTTCATCTAAAATGTGAGAAAAAATACTCCATTCATATTTTTTGCTAAAATCTTTCCTTTTCTGTTGCACAGTTGATAAAAACATTTCCAACATATAACTACCAAATGACATCATGCACTGTTTTTTCCAACCTCGTGTTCCGACAATGGGCTGAACAATTTCTAGTGCCTCAGTAGCATGACTCTTATGTGTTCCTAACATTCCAGGAAGAAAAGGAAATGAGAAGAAATTTTGAATGTGTGAAATATTGTTTTTCCATATAAAGCAGTCTGAGAAATGCTACAATCTCTCTCATGATGGAAGGACAGATAATCTATTAATCATTTTCTGTCACTGGTGAATTTAAAATTCCTTCAGCTGTTGTAGGAGTCAGCATGAAGCTCTTAAAATGTTAAGTTCAGCACTATTTTCTTTTAAAATATCCAAGAGAATTGCTGTGGGAAGAAGACAACCTTCAAACGGCTTTACAGTCTTCTGTTAGCACAAACTGTACTGGAGTCTTTTATTTGTTACCTTATGGGGTGCGAGATTTAATTCCTATATATTCAAGTGATAACTATGCAATCCTTAAAAATTATTTTCAGGTTATGAGTAAAAAAAGCACAAATGGTTTGAAAGCCAGAATACTTTCTCAATATAAATTTATAACAGGGTACCTACCTGGAAGCATACAGTGCTTGCTATTCTCAGAAAGAAATGCACATGTTGTTCTGAACATGTAGCAGTACACACACTCATTCTTCTTCCCATGGGCAATGGATGGTTGTAAATGAATAATTAGAGACTGGTGCTGTACAGTTTTACTTTTCAAAAGAAAATTGTACTTGTAGATGTCATTGAACAAGGAAAGTTCATAGGAAGGATAATGGATAATATTTATGAAAATGAGTGGATGGCTAGGCCCTCCCTGTCTTAGGAGCTAGTGCCTAAGCACAATAACAAATCTAATAAGATTTCAGCTGGGAAAAAATAATAAACATATGCACCATTTTAGACCACATTTTAAAGGGAGATTATCTGAGCAAAATGTCTGATAGTTTTGTCAAGGATTTGATAATGGTTAATGGGAACTTCTTGAACAATTTAGAGACCGTGTGAATACTTAAAAGCAAAAGAAAAAAAAATCACAAAAATATTAACTAGAAAAGCATTGCAGTATTGCTTTCCATTAGTTCCTGGTCTTCAAGCAGTATCACATGCCTCTAGTGACTTCACTCTGGTGACTGTAAAATCAGATTTTAGTTCTGGAGTAATTACTCACATTTCCTTCTTTTAATCTCAATTATTTGCTTGTATTTGGAATTTAGTAGGTTAAACTGATGGAGAAATAACATTTTATGGATTTCTCCCTAGAGATCCACACACACCAAGATTCTGAAATGTTAAAAAACAGGCATTTATAGCACACTGTTGGGAATGGCAATTAAAAGGGACCAGAGAGAAACAGTAGAGTGATGAGTCACTACTAAGAAGCCTACCTCTTTATTCTAAGAAGTTGTCTTGCCAAATAGAACATAATTTTGTTTGTTGAACTGTGGAAAATGCTGTTTTCCAGCTTCCTCTGGGTGTTTATAAAAGCTCAGAAAAGAAATCAGTTCTAGACTTTCAGTCACCTTACCAGAGAAAAATCCATGTTTTAATTATAAATGCTCATATGAGTCATGTCAGACAACATATTCCAATTTAGTCACATTAGAAAGAATGAATGGGGAGGAATATGTTATCCTTTACTTACAAGTTAAGCCAATTACTTGAAGTCCAATTGATGCATCTTAAAGGATCTGCAAAGAAATTAGCTTTAATCTAACACAGATATAAAAACTAAGAGCTCAGTAGAACTACAAATAATTTGTTATTTGGCTGAGAACCAATCCAATGACCACTGTTGTAACGGTGCTGACTCTTGATCTGTTCTATTTAGAGGAGTGGAGAAAAATGCCTGCCATGGATAAAACGAAAGATAGGTCTGCAAAGAACTATTGCTTTCAGGATTAGGAATACAGTGAGAGAAGTAACAGGTAGATGTGGTTATCAATGGGATTTCTGAGACTCACACAGACTCTGACAGAAGAAAGCAAGCAGATATACATCCTCTCTACCAGCACATGAGAAAGAGGGCAAAGTGGAAAGTCATCTTCCTTGGCAAATAAGAAAAAGACAGAGAATTAGGCATGCAAAGTGAGTAAAGAACCTTTGAGGGGAAATGAATGAAAAACCCTTTGGTCTCAGAACTGCATTAAAATAAAGTCCAGAACAAATAATGTATATTTTCAAACAAAGAAACAGCTACAAAAAAAGAATCAACAAAGATTTTTGCAAAGCCTAAAATAAAAACAGAGCAATCTGCACATTTGGGAATACAAACTTGGCCCTTGGCATCCACTAGTGGTGAAATAAATTCTTCATCTCCAAACATTGTGAATGGTCAAAAATTCACATTGCATATTGGATAGTGTGTTTCTTTAATAAGAGGGCTGCATATCCGAGATAACAAAAGTGCCATGTGTTGTGGCAGATACTACAGTAAGGACTATTCTTACTAAACAGCAGAGAAGATAATCACATAGACCTTATGTAAATAAGCAGAACACACATTACAGCTCCAGTAAATCCAAGCAGCTTTCAATTTGTTCTTTCCTTTGCTGCCTAATTTTTCAAGTCTTTTACTTAACTGTGTGTTTTTCATACTCCTGTCTGAACTACTTCCTGTGCTGAAACAGCAGAGATGGTTCCTTCTTTGGCTTAACTCTGCTGTTCTTTGTGCACAGGAAACATGTCTTCCATAGAATCTGCATAAGCAACTCACTAAGAAAACAGCTGTGCTGTACTGCACAAATTACAATCAAATCTATCAAGTTGATAAGGCAAGCACAATAAAAGCTTATTTTAAAAGCCTCCTCATAGCTTATTTATGTTTATCTGCCAAAAGCAATATATACATATGCATATCTGTGTGAGAGAGGAAGTGGCTTTATGTGCTCATGACTGCATATTTGTGTGTGCAAAAACATATAGCTGTATCTATTTTACATATGCACATTACTATCTGCGGTTACACAGCGTAATCACATCTGGAAATGTCATTTACTTAGCTTTGCTGATGAGTACTAGAAAAAACCTTGAACAATTTGCATGTATGTGTCCTAAAGTGGATCACATTCACTAACTTAAGGCAAAGTTGAAAATTAGCTGATGACTTTAAGAGATAATGTGATTTAAGACACAAGATAAAGAGAAGAAGCCCGATTCCTATCCTTTGGTTTTCTACTGACCTCCTTGAGTTCCTAGTAAATGAATTCACTGGCTCTCCGCATCTAGTAAATATCCTTAACAAATCATGTTTTGAAATCTGCATGTAAACAGTGACTTTAAAGCAGAATATCTATTACAATTATCCAGGTGACCAAATGTCCTGTGTGGACATCCTGGTAATCAGGCAGTTTCTGAAAATTAGAGTCATAAAGCAAGCACAGCAAAAGCTTTATCTCTCCTGATAAAGATTAGCCTCCTGAAGCATTTACTTAATCCCAGCGCACTCTGTGAAAACCACATGGAACATCTGTATTTTCAGAATTAGATTTTAATTTTACTCAAGTCCAAAAGGAAAAGATGCTGTAGAGGGAAGGGAAGAGGCAGAGATCAGCCATATTCCCGCCGCACAACCACAAATTTCAGCTGGTTTTGCCTGATGTCAGTATCATCTTCTTTACTGTGTCAGCAAATTTGTGCCAGCTATTTGTGATGTTGACATCACTGGGTTCCATCCTGTTCCACTGGGATAAGAACAAGTGATTCCCTCTGTACAGATCACTGAACAAACATTTCCAACGTTGCAAGTCTAAAGCTGTAATTTTGATTTGAAGTAATTATTTACCATAGTTACTGTTACTCTTCAGTGTATTGAGGAGCTGAGAATTAGACCTCTGAGGTCTGTAATCCTATTTATGACACAGGGCTCATTAAATCAACAGTAAGGGCGATGTCAAAATCAAGAGATTAAAAGCAAACTCTCTCTCTATTGCAATTTGGCACAGCACCAGCTGATAGACACCTGCTGAGGCACTGTTTCTGCTGCTTAGAGGAAGCACGCGTTACTGGAGCAAGGAAAAAATGTTTACTTGCGGATGTTCACAAATAAAGCTTTTTTATTTTAATTCTATTTTTCTCATATCTTACTAAGGCAGGAGAATACTCCTGTGACTTTAGCTGAAGAATTTTCCAGCATATGGAGTGCTAAATAGGGCCTTTTTAAAAAATGATGAAATGGAGGTCATAAGTTAGATATGAGCAGTAATATTGCTAAACGAGACGCAGTTCAGTGTTGCTTATGAGTCCTAAACAGACCAATGCAACTCTGAAATGTACTTGTTCTTTCTTGCTTCAGTGAAAGCTGCATTTGTAAGTGTTTATGGAAAATGAAGCTGGTGTGACTACAGTGAATATGCATGATGTACATACACAGATGAATATAGAATGTAGAAAAGATGTCTAAAATCTTTTCCATGCCATTAAGATCTTTATGTCATTATAAATCCTGGGAACCACCAGAAACAGACTAAGGCATTAGCTTAAAAATAGCAAATACAAAGAACCATTCAAAATGTGATGGTCATTTAAGAATCTGCCCAAGAAATTACTTTTCTCTCTTCACTTGACTCTCTAGTCTTTTGTAGTTACTTACTGACGGAGATCTTGTTTCCATGTGTCTGCCTGGGAGAATGAGTGAAATGAAATGCAGTGTTTCAGCCCAGGAAAAAAGAGGGCATTTAGCTGCAGAGCTGAGAACGTCATCAAAGATATGTATGTAGCACAGCTAGGTTGAATATACTGAAATGCAGATACCAACACACAGTAGGGATATGCATAGGCAAGATATGCCTATGCACTTGCTGTGCAGCTACTGTGTGCCTCTTATGTATCTTGACGTAGGAGAAACAAGTCTGGTTCTCCTTTCTTTCTCCATCCTAGCACCATCCCTTTTTCTTCTCCTTGCCACGACAGCCCAAGCCCAGCTTAACCCAGTGGGGATGGTGATATTCAGTTTTGAATTCATTGCATTCAGTGGTTTCTGAGGAGACTGAATTCTACTCTTCTTGCTACATCTTTATCTCTTCAAGCCACAAAAGCAGGAATCACTTTGTGTGGATATTCTTTCAGACGCACATAGTAGCTAGACCAAGCCTTCGAAGAAGAGCCTTTCATCGATTTAACTGTTACTGCAGAATGAAGGAAAAGGGACACAAGCTTCTGTATAGTCTGCAGGTATTGTGGGTGATGAACACTCAGGCAGCACAGGATGCCAGCGTTCTCCACCAGGGTTTTCAGGCTTTTCTTTCAGACAGCAGAACAAGGAGTGGTGGAAAGGCTCCTTCTTTCCGTCTCATGTTCTCAGTTGACAGAAGCAGTACTAATCATCTCTGCTGTTTCAGCACAGGATATGCAGCTGCAAAAAAAACTTTGGGAAGGCTATGCACAGACTAAAGAGTTCACACTCAAATTTTCATTCACACCCCCATCAGCACATATTACTGGATGACCCAAACAAGCACCTAAACATTCACACATTTCCATGTAAAGCAACATGTTTTATGTGCACAAATGTCTCTCTATAACCACTGATGATGAGGAGGGAATCTTTAAAGTATTATCCTATTAACTTCAATTAACCTTAGGAACCTGATTATTCCAAATCAAACACAACATCATTTGACCACACAAAGGGCACCCAAGGAGAGGTGACAAATTCTACAAAGAAGATAAAAGATAATTTAACAAGAAGCAAGTTGTAAAGGGTGACAAAGTGTTATTTCCATAATAAGCTTATCTGAGCCTGGGTAAGTTCCTGAACAGGGTGTGGATTTGGCAGTAGTAAAGAAACAGGCCACACAAAGAATGTCTGTTGAGCTAATGAATGCCACTGAAGTGGTTGACTTTCATTTCTCTGGTTTGGATCCTTGCCACCTTTACTCTAATGTCAGACTTTGTTTAATTGGCAAATATGCCTTCAAAGGATTGCAGAGCCCTCCATGCTGCTCCACAGGCTGTTAATATTTAATTGTGATTTGTTAAAGGCATACTAGCAGTTGATAAAACTATGTGTCTAGGTGCTTTATTGCAGTACAAATCAGCAACAGGACTTTATATGCTCCTTTTTTTTTTTGGAAAGGAGGATATTGTCTTAGAAAGGGGGAGAGAAAAACATGCATTTGTAGTAGATTTCCATCATAAAGTTTCTTGCAAAGAACCACAGGCACTATTGCAAATAGGCTTTGTAGGTATGAAATTCATGAAGTGATTTCCTTATCTACCTTTACTTCACTACAAAGGAAAACAATTAAGTCAACAGGAAATTACTAGTATCTTAAAAAGACAGAATTAGCCTTTGCCTTTTTTACCCTTTTAAATGCCTTAGCAAATGTTGGATTTTGAGGAAAGGGAAGTTATCTAAATGGGCTATTATTGATGATCAGCTTGATAATACAGCAGCAACAATTTTCTTGGAATTTGTTTAGGTGTATTACATTTGACTGTAGTTTCGGTCCCATTGAATTTGTAGGAAGCAAACTACCAAGGACAGGATTCAGACAAGTAATTCTTAAGGACTATATCGGATGAAGGATTTCAAACCACACCTGTGTCTCTAAACAATTTTTAAATATTAATATTTGTGTTACTTAAATGACAAATCAGTGTCTTTATCCAAACAAAATGAACACTCAAGCAAAATAATAACCTGTAAAACATTTTCAGTCTTGGCCCAAGTACATTCAACAAAATCACCCAAACACAGCCATTTCTTTGCTGTCTAAAAATCCTTAGTCCTTTTTAATTAAATAACTGCTCCATTACTGTAGCTTTTTATCTTCCTAAGAAATGGGAGTCAGCCAATTGAAAAAAAAAACAAAAAGAAAAGAAAAAAAACATCAAAGAGTTTACTTAACACCTGTAAGCAATAATTTACACTGATGCCAACTCTTTGAAAGTGAAGGGGCACACTACCTTCTTGATACATGTGAGTAATTTCCCTTGAATCAATTCTGTTATTGCTGTGATAGACAGGTTTATTTTAAAAGAGAAAATACGCAAGTCTTTCTTTAGAAATAGATCTGGTCAAAAGCGGGACAATATTTCTGCAACTTAACTGAACTTTTCCCTTCTGCAACACCTGAAACTTTGACAACCTTAACAATTTTCAAACATTCTTTTATCAATGAAGACTATGCCATAATCCAGAATCAGTGACACAGCTGAAAACTTCAGGCAAAACACTTGTCTTGACTTACTAAACTATTTCCTTAGTTTTTTCTTCTTGCAAATTTCCGGACATCCCAATACTATTAGTTTAGTTGGTGTCCTGCTGGTTATATTTTAACTGCTTGACAGTTTATCTCCAAGAAAATGGGGAACAGGATTCCAACTCAGGAATTACGTGCTGGTCCAGTTGGTATTATTATATAAGACAGCAGCTGTCTTATCCAGCTAGGCAGAGGCTCTGGAGTGGCAAACATGTATGTGAGCAGTTGACCACAGTGTCAGTACCTACCATTACAATTTACAAGGAAATAACAAAACTACGATCCAGAGCTTGAGGCTCAGGTGGCTGGTTTATCCTAAGCCAATAAAAGTGTAAACTAGTTTGGTTCTACGCTATTTTTGCATATTAGAGGGAAAATAAGCCATTTATATTTTTGCAATCAATTTTCATCATAATGCTTAAACTGGGGACTTCAAAACAGAAGTGTTGTCATACCAGCTCAGATACAAAATCTGTGTCAGAATTAGTCTATTCTTTTCGCTATTTCTCAGACTGCTCCTTTTTCCAAGTCTTGAGACATTATATTAAATAATTCTTTCAAAGTTACTATCATAATTCACTATAAGTTTGTCTCATTATTTATCTGTCACTTACAAAATCACTTACAAAAGTCTCAGTCACTGGTCCTCCATGACAGCACTTTCCACAGAGTCATCTTGCATTCCACGGAAAGCATTTCTTATGCATCGGAAGGATGTTTGACACTGTCCATCTCACTGACTGTCCCCTTGCTTTTTGCTGTTGGACAGCATGAATAAGAAAGGAATGAGCTGACCTTTACAAGATAGGTAAATCTGTATTGAACATGGCATATTGCATGAAATGCAAACAAGCTATACAATAAAGCAATAATCAAAAGTAATTATTTTTAAGTATTGAGAAATATTGATTTTCCATGAAGCATTTTTAATTCGTCTGCTTCCTTTTTAAATACACACACAGTCACACTTCTCTAGACAAAGACAGAAGTTACTTAATCAGGTTTCTTTACATAATAGTTTGCTCAAGACTCTTGCAAAACAGGCAAGATACCCACCTCCCTGTAGTCAATAGGCGTATTTGAGGTATTATGATTAGAGGTAGTACTGTTTGATTCTAAATTCAATATTATTTTTGAATTAATCAGCTGAATTCATCTCCTCCTCTCCATTATAGAAGTGTTATAGCGATGGACTTTTTTTGCTTTGCTGTTTTTATTATCATTTTTGTTTGAGCCAGTTCACCAAAACCCCCTTGGTTATGAGTTTGATAAGGAGGAAGAGAAATAGAGATGAGACAAGTGAGCAAAAAAGGGAAATAAGTGGGCAGCAAGAAGAAGGTAAAAATAGTGTATACTTTCCCTTCCTTTTGAATAGGCCTTTTAGATAAACTGAAAGTAGTAAAATCAATTGGAATATGGAACTAAGTTTTTTGACATTGCATTATGTTCTCCTAAGCCAAAGAAGGACATAGTATCTTGAACAAATCACTCAATGATAAACAAACAACTGATTGAAGAAAACATAAAGAGAAGCTGTCAATGTTTATTTTTCCTAAAGTTTGGCAGTATACTTCCCTGGTACCTTCTTATATTCCGTACTTCCATTAAATGTATGAGTAACTACCTATTTCACCTGTAAGTCACATACTGCTGAAAGCCTCCTGGAGCCTGTGCCTGCTGTTCAAACCAATTCTGACAAATTAGAGAAGTAGTCCAAAAGCAAAACAACAAAAAAGAAAAACAAAACAAAACAGAACCAACCAACTGGAAACAACAGCTAAGACAGAAAACTGAGCATACAAATAAAAAAAATCAGGACTAGCTAGCTAAGCAGTGTACTAACAAAAAAGGACCAAAGAAGAGAGGTTATAATGGATTGCAAACTAAATCCAGGTGAAAAATGAGATGCTATTAAAAAGTAACAGGTTGTGGCAAGTAACAGAGAGGAGGTAATTATTCTTTATCCTGCACACATGAGGTCTCAGCTGGAGCCCAGTTTTTATTACACTGCTTTAAAAACAAGGTAAGCCAGTTGGGTAGAGTCAAAAGTGAAAAAAAAGAGATGAAATGTACTGAGAGTTAAACAAAAAGAGGCACAATATAGCAAATAGCTTTCTTCTGGAAAGGAGAACTCTGAGGAAAGATGAACTCCATTGTCTAACTATTCTGATCCCAAACACCATAAAAACCATTTGTCAAAGGATTTGCAGCCTGCGACTGTGTTTGAATATGAACATAAGTGTTTTAGAGAGCTCTGTACCTAACTGGTGATGAAATTGGAAAGAATTTATAAAGAAGAATAGCAGGCAGAGCATTAGCATAATAACCACTTGCAGTCTCAATATCTAGGTCATTTAAACCTTACTAGCTAAAACAGATGTGGGTGCAATCAGTTTCAGCTCCCAACCTGAAACACTCGATACTAGAAGGGATATTTTACTCCCTTTAATTTCAACAGTCTTGAACTGATTCAACAGTTTTTCTGCTTTTCTTCTCTGTTTCTTGTATTCCTCCAGATTTTAGTAGTCAGCATTTCTCCTCTGAAGCTTTATTCTGAACTGACTGAAAACAAAACAAATCAGAGTTAACAAAATACTGATGACTTTCTAAGTTTAAAATTCTGTCTGTATTTGAGTAGTAAATCATTCCATAATTTTGGGAACCATTCAGTGGTTATCAAAAAGGCAGAGAGCTCTTCTAAACATGTTGAATGTTGTTTCCAGCCATCATTACATACTGCTTAATTTCTAGAAGAATGACAAAAAACATATTTCACTTTGAACTTGGTGTATGTAAGTATAGAGAGACAATGCATGTCTCCATCTATCCTGTAAGCAGTGAGCTAATGTTGTATTGAATTTTATTAAAAACAAACAAACAAGAAAACCCCATCCATATGTTGAGAAGGTTTAGATTCATTTTGGCAATGTTTGAATTCTGAGTGTCACTACTACCTTGTTTGAAGTGGATCACTATCAACTAAGCAGAAATTGAGTCCAGTCTATTTCCGAAAGGAATGATACTTTCTAAGCTAGCCTTCTCCCTACTTCTGTATTTTACAACATTAACATATGCATTTTTGTTTTGTTTTGTCTAGTTTTGAATCAATTTTAACAACCCTGAGTACTATGACTTCCATAGGGAATTCCTGTCTTTGTTTCTTTGTCTTCAGTTCCCGGAAGAAGCAATTTCTAAAAACATCTCAGTCCACTTGCGTCTCTTGCAAATATCTTAACTGCAGAAGTTCTGTGAGCCACAAAATGATCACAGGAGGAATTATAGTGATTTTTCATTCTCATTGTGAAGTGGAGAGATTCCAACATAAACTGAAGTTGACCTTGGCTTTTACCCATGCCCATTAGCCATGAAAACAAATACAAACTCCAAAGAGCAAAAGGAGATTGTGTGAGGATAACAAGAGAGATGGGGTTTAAACAGGTGTAGGACTGATATGATGGTATGGTCCTAAAACAATGGAGTTGCTACCCTGAGGGCAGGTGGCAGCTTTGAGCATCATTTTGAACTCCACCTGGACTAAGACTAGATGTTACTCTGTTGTTTTGTTTTACGCTGTTTTCCACTCATACTTGCTGGTTATAAGAACTCTTTCTTCCACACATCCCTATGCAAGGATATGTACCCTGCAGTAATTCTTCCTGTCTCTACATGAGATTGGTATTTCTGGCAAACCATTCATAATTCCTGTATGTTGCTGTAACTGTCTGCACTGTACTTTGCTATTTGTTCCTGTTGCTCTCAGGTTTAATTTACAAAGGCAGTGACCTGAATTAACCTAGTAATTTCTCTGAAATTTGGGAGTGTAAAGGAGACAATAATGTTATTTAGGATTTAAGATTGACCAGATGATAATACTTTGAGTAGAAAAATAAGGATTTTTTTCTGATATAATGTATGTATTTTCATATTCAAAACAAAAAAAGAATCTTCATTAGAAACATTACAAAAACAGGAAAATAAGAAAGTCTATATCAGTCTCATAATTTGTTTAATTATTTATTTATTCAAGTTCCAGAGAATAGTCTGAGGTAATAGGAACTATCTACAGGTGATTCACAGAGTAACATAACATCCTGATAAGAGTAAGTACAGAACCAAGATAAGTGCATGTGAGACCATAGTACATTTGGAAGGTTGCCTATTGTGTATAGCTTGTAGAAACTAGAGCGTTATTTTTGTTTTTTAAATCTCATTTTTCTAAGCATTGCTTGACCTTACAGTGGTATGTTACTATTAAAAACATTTTTTTAAGCCTACTCACTATCCATGATTAACGTTGTCCTCAGGTAAATATGAAGAACAAGCTCACACTGAACAACAAATCTGATTTGATACTAGCCTTTTCATCTGTGGGTTCTATCACCAGGAAGGCAGAAGCTCATGTAGCCTTTTTAATTCAAGAACAATCTGTTAAAGGCCACTGCTTTTCTGACAGTCAAGGAAGTGTAGAAAAACTGTGTGATAGGACTATTCCAGAATTCTGTAACCTGAAACCCTGGAGGCTGTTCTTTCAGCATCTCTAAAATGAGTTGATCCACAGGAAAAATAATACCAGAATGCTTCTGTCAGCATAAAACATTAGTCAGTGAAAAATGCCATGGGTGTTTCTGTACAAGAACCTCAGGCATGCCCAGAGGGCCAACTATGTTCTGGGCTGCATTAAAAGAGGAGTGGTCAGCAGGGAGAGGGAGGTGGTGGTCCCCCTCTACTCGGCTCTTGTGAGGCCCCATCTGGAGTACTATGTCCAGGCCTGGGGCCCCCAGCACAAGAAGGACGTGGAGCTCTTGGAACGAGTGCAGAGGAGGGCGACCAAGATGATCAGAGGGCTGGAGCACCTCTCCTATGAGCAAAGGTTGAGGGAACTGGGCTTGTTTAGTTTGGAGAAGAGAAGGCTCCGCGGAGACCTCATTGTGGCCTTCCAATACTTGAAGGGAGCATATAAACAGGAGGGGAATCGATTGTTTGTGAGGGTAGATAGCGATAGGACAAGGGGGAATGGTTTTAAGCTGAGACAGGGGAGATTTAGGTTAGATATTAGGAGGAAGTTTTTCACACAGAGGCTGGTGAGGCACTGGAACAGGTTGCCCAGGGAGGTTGTGGATGCCCCGTCCCTGGAGGCATTCAAGGCCAGACTGGATGTGGCTCTGGGCAGCCTGGTCTAGTGGTTGGCGACCCTGCACTTGGCAGGGGGGTTGAGACTCGATGATCTTTGAGGTCCTTTTCAACCCAAGCCATTCTATGATTCTATGATTCTATGCCTAGCACTACAGCAAAAACACCCATGCCAAAATTTGGATATATATTTACTAAGTTATATAAGTAAAGTAACTTGAACAAGATATATTATATTTGAGAATATAACCTAAATTTAATTAAATTTTATTGTGAGGATATTAGATGCAATCTCTTGTGCCATCAAGCAATGGCTCTTCTTGGTGGGAAGGGGTAGACAAATTCTCCTACTCGTTTTTGAGCTGTGAATATACCTTTCACAGCATTGAAAGGTGAAGGGAAGAAATAAAAGCAGCAGAGAAATGAGATAAAACTCATTGGTGGACAGCTGTAGGACCGCACAAAATGGTGAATGGTTCTTGTTACTTGGAGATCATCTGAGGCCTTGGTCAGTTGCCAAGACCCATCGTGGTGGCCACTAGAGCATAAGCAGCCCAAGCCCTAAGCGTTACTGAACACTGTTAGGAAAGCCAAAAAGCCTTAGGAACGTAGTAGAAGTGGTGGCCCTGTAAAACTTTGTTCTTTATTGTAAAGGAAATGTGTTTCTGTCTCCACTTTTGGTCTGAAACAAACCTCCTCACTATGAAAAGTTTGTTTTCCCCCTGTCATCCATAGTGTATGCACAGTGGGATTCACAGGGACAACGTGGTGCCACTTTTGCTCTGAAGAGTTTTGAAATGGTACGCACCAAATGAGGGCATGGGAACAGTCTGGCTTAGTTGAGAAAGACATTCGTTTGCCTTGCAGGAAATGTGTGGGTGGATTTGGGTACCAGGATCTGTAGCAGATAAGTGCTGACCCAAACTGGGTAACTGACCAGCCTACTTGGAAATATGCATCAGAGGTTTATATAAAAGCAAGAGTTTCCTTACTGCAGTTTTATAAAGGCTCTGTCATGATAGTACTCAAGACAGCACTAGTGCTAGGCAGAGTGAACAGATTGGCCTCATGTATTTTATTGTGAGCGCTGTAACAAATTAGAGAAGATTGCTTAAAGAAGATTAGCTTGGAGAAGGGAAGGCTCTGAGGAGAACTCATTGCGGCCTTCCAGTACTTGAAGGAAGCTTATATGCAGGAGGGAGACAGACTTTTTACATGGCCCGATAGTGTTAGGATGGGGGAGCCTCTTTACAAGAGGAGAGATTTAGGTTAGATATTAGGAGGAAATTCTTCACTCAGAGAGTGGTGAGGCTCTGGCACAGGCTGCCCAGAGAAGCTGTGAATGCCCCATCCCTGGGGGCGTTCAAGGCCAAGTTGGATGGGGTCTGATCTGGTGGGTGGCAACTACGCCTATGGCAGGGGGAACTGGATGGGCTTTAAGATCCCTTCCATGCTCTGATTCATGGTAAGATGATAGACTCGAGGCCTCACCCCATCTGACACTTTGCAAGAGCCTGGGAATCTTTGAGCACCACTTAGTGTGCATGAAAGAGGGGAACCCTTCAAATAAGAACTAAATCTGTTGAAACAAGTGAAGTAACGGTACTGTTTTGCCCTATCCCTGGAGACTTTCAAGGCGAAGCTGGATCAGGCCCCAGGCAACCTGATCTGTGTGTCCCTCTTCACTGCAGGGAAGCTGGACTAGATGGCCTTCAGAGGTCCTTTCCAACTCTAAGGATTCTATGATTCCATGATTCTAAAAATCCATGTGGGAGTAAAATGACTTTGACAGTCTCTTACATGGCTCCAGTGTAATTGATTAAACTTGCATTTCAATGTAGTATTTGTTTGATTGCAATATTTCTCAGACGTAGACCTTCCTATACTGTAAGAGCATAGGCGCTTACTATTTGGGAGGTTATTGAACTAATTCTCCAATAGTCAAAACAAGGAACAACTGTGACTTGGAGTTAAGGGACTCAAAAACCTCTTCTTTCTGCAAAATCAGCAGCCTGTCAGCTGTTAAGAATTACAAGTATTTTCAAGGATTTCTGCAGAAAAGAAAACATTAATAAAATGATTAACAGATTTTTTCCCTCTCTTAATATGTTTAGCACTCAGCACCTTTGCTTACCTTTCAGCTTAATGTCACTAGTTCATTCATTTTTATAAAGAGTGCTAGAGGATATCTTGATATATAAATAGTTTACAGCGAGGCCTATTTGGGAAGATCTCAATACACTGAATAACTAACTGATATGGAATTTAGCTATGCACAAATACCTGATGGAGAAGTCAAGCTGTGACCCTACCGCAGGCGCTGTTGGGAAGCTGTCAGAAGTCTAAGTCTGCATTCACTCTGCATCCAGCTGACCAGCTTGCATGTCCTGTGCAGCTGGTGAAGTGCACTGTGGCAGGGATTACCTTTTCTTGGCAGTACTCCTCAATCCTGATCCAATGGGCCAGATTTGCTGCCAAACCCAGAATATTGTGTTCTGTTCAGATGTCAGCCAAGATCAAAACAGTGTCAAACACTGCTGAGATAAGGTTTCCTTCTTCACAATTTCTGTCTTCAGGTTCCAGTTCTACAACCTGACAGCTGACTGGGGAGAGTGATGAACATGCAAAACATGCAGTTTGAGGTATACTGTAGCTTTAGGCTTTTGTCAATGTGATCATACAAATTACAGATGAAGAAAATTCAGATACACTCTGAGCTTGTCATGGCCATTTATGCTTCTAAGGATTTGAAATTATATAGGTGAATGATTGATGTGTTTAGCCATTTAACCATTAAAATAGTAGTTCAAAAGCTCTTTATTACTTTGGTAACTGGTATTACTGTTTGGGCTCATCTTTTTTTACATAAAGGCATTGAAAAAGAAAGTTAGCTTGTCTCTAATTATATTTTCAGTCCTCACTAAGAGATGGAAACAGCTGTACTGTTCAATTAATACAGTAGCCGAAAAGTTGAAATATATTTTATTAGATTTCACTGCTATTATGAAGTTTTGGAAAGAATAAAAGCCTTACTAATTTACTAGCATATGCTCTAAAAATGCCAAAATCTTAAAAATTTAAGAGAGCTTTCTGAAAACATTCATTCCACTGTACAGTGAAATTACTGCCTAAAGGTAAAGTGATGTAACAGAGTTATTGCAAGAAAAAACACATGTGGCACATTACTCACATAGGCCTTGATTCAGCAAAGCACTGAAGCGTGTCTTTAATGTGTGAATGTCTCACTGACTTCAATAGGACTATTCATGTGCTTAAAATTAGGGCATTGCTTAAATATGTTACTGATTTGAAGCCATAAAAATAAATTCAGACTTAAGACCATGACATCATAACTTAAAGGTTACTTCTTACAGTAATTCAGAGTGAGATGCACATGAATAAATGTAAACATTTACACTTCAAGCATTTACATCTCAGCTAATTGTTTAGAGTACAAAAAGTATGTATTTCCTCTCAATTTGTGATGAAAGGAGTTTGGTGTGGAAGCTTAGATATAGACTTATGCCACTAGAGATAGCCAAAGTTATTTCATAGAATGGTTTGCCTTGGAAGAAACCTTTAAGATCACCTAGTTCCAACACCTCTAGACACCTCCCTCTAGACCAGGTTGCTCACAGCCCCATCCAGCCTGGCCTTGAATGCTTCCAGGGAGGGGGCATTCACAACCTCACTGGGCAACCCGTTCCAGTGTCTCACCACCCTCACAGTAAAGAATTTCTTCCTAATATCTTGTCTAACTCTACCCTCTTTCAGTTTAAAGCCATTTCCCCTTGTCCTGTCGCTACATGCCCTTCTAAAATGTCCCTCCCCAGCTTTCCTGTAGGCTCCCTTCAGGTACTGGAAGGCCGCTATAAGGTCTCCTTGGAGCCTTCTCCAGAATGAAGGGCCCCAGCTCTCTGCCTGTCTACACAGGGAAGATGCTCCAGCCCTCTGGTCATCATCATGGACCTCCTTTGGACCTGCTCCAACAACTCCATGTCCTTTTTGCGTTGGGGGCTCCAGAAATGAATGCAGTACTCCAGGTGGAGTCTCACTTCCCTCAACCTGCTGGCCATGCTTCTCTTGATGCAACCCAGGATGTAGCTGGCCTTCTGGGTTGCACGCACACATTACCTGCTCATGTTGAATCTTTCATCAATCAACACTCCCAAATCCTTCTCCTCAGCGCTGCTCTCTAGCCATTCGCTGTCCAACCTGTATCTGTGTTTGGGATTGCCCCAACCCCGGTGCAGGACCTTGTACTTGTCCTTGTTGAACTTCCTGAGGATGGCATGGGTCCACCTCTCAAGCCTGTCCAAGTCCCTCTGGACAGCATTCCTTCCCTCTTGTGTGTCAGCTGCACCACTCAGCTTGGTGTCATCTGCAAACTTGCTGAGGGCGTGCTCGATCCCACTGTTCATGTCACCTACAAAGATGTTAAATAACACCGGTCCCAGCACCGATCCCTGAGGAACGTCACTAGTCACCAGTCACCACTTGGACATTGAGCAGTTGACCACAACTCTCTGAGTGTGACCAACCAGCCAATTCCTTATCCAGCGAGTGGTCCATCCAGCAAATCCATTTTTCTCCAGTTTGGCAACCAGGATGTCATATAGGACAGTGTCAAACACTTTGCACAAGTCCAGGTAGATGACGATAATTGCTCTTCCTTTATCCACTGGTGCTGTAACTCCATCATAGAAGGCCACTAAGTTTGTCAGGAATTACTTGCCCTTGGTGAAGTTTTGTTGGTTAACGCCAATCACTTCACCTTTATTTTCCATGTGCCTTTGGGTCTTCAGGAGGATCTGCTCCATGATCGCCAGGCACAGAAGTGAGACTGACTGGCCTGTAGTTCCCTGGATCTTCTTTTTTTCCCTTCTTGAAAGCGGGCATTGTTTTTCCCCTTTTCCCATCAGTTGGAACCTCACCACATTGCCACGATCTTTCAAATATGATGGATAGCGGCTTGGCAACTTCATCCGCCAGTTCCCTCAGAACCCGTGGATGGATCTCATTTTGTCCCATGGACTTGTGCACCTTCAGGTTCTTTAGATGGTCTCAAACCTGATCTTCACTTAGAGCAGGCATTCCATCTCTACCTTCCTTCTTCTACCTTTGCTTTCTGCAGTTTGGCTGATGCAGCTAGAGCCCTTGCTGGTGAAGACTGAGGCAGAGAAGTTATTGAGCACCTCAGCTTTCTCCATATCCCTTGTGACCAGGTCTCCAGTTTCCTTCCGGAGAGGGCCCACATCCCCCCCCCCGCTTCCTTTTATCATTGATATACCTGTAAAATTTCTTCTTGTTTGCCTTTATGTCCCTGGCCAGATTTAATTCTATCTGGGTTTTAGCTTTCCTAACCTGATCCATGGCTGCTCAGACTTCTTTGGAGTCCTTCCAGGTAACACGTTCCTGCTTCCACTCCCTGTAGACCTTCTTTTTGTGTTTACATAAGTCCAGGAGCTCCTTTGTGATCCACAGTGGCCTCCTGGCATTCTTGCCTGCCTTCCTTTTTTTTGAGATGCACTGCTTCAGGGCTTGGAGGAGATGGTTCTTGAATACTGACCAGGTTTCTTGGGCCCCTCTTCCCTCCAGGGCTTTATCCTACATCACCCTGCCAAACAGTTCCCTGAAGAGTTTGAAGTCTGCTCTCCTGAAGTCCAGAGTAGCAAGCTTGTTGCACACCCTCTTTGATGCCATAAGGATCTTGAACTCCCTCATTTTGTGGTCACTGCAGCCAAGGCTGCCCTTAAGCTTCACATTATTCACCAGCCCCTCCTCATTGGTGAGGACAAGGTCCAGAATAGTACCCCTTCTCATGGGTTCCTGTACCACTTGGAAGAAGAAGTTATCATCAACACATTCCAGGAACCTCTTCAATTTCTGGTGCCCTGCTGTGCTGTCCCTCCAACAGATATCAGGGTAGTTAAAGTCCCTTCATAAGGACCGTATTTTGTGAATGTGAAGCTGCTCTTATCTGTTTATAGAGGGCCTACATCACTCCGTCTTCCTCGTAGGGCAGCCTGTAGCAGACCATCAACACCCAGCATCTCTTTCCTTTGCCTTCCATTCAACCCTAACACATAAATGTTCTGTCTGCTCCTCATCTATCCCAGGTGGAGCTCCATGGACTCCAGCTGGTCGCTGATGTAGAGGGCAACACTCCCTACCCTTCTCCCATACCTGTCTTTCCGAAAGAGTTTACACCCATCTATTCCAACATTCCAGTCATGAATGGAGTTGAGTTTTACTCTTTCTTCTTTTCTTGCTTTCCTTGTTATCCCAATTTCTTTACAACCTGATATAAACTAAGTATTTGACCCATTTAATCTAAAAAGATATATCAAAGCACCTGCCTGTCTGCAGCTAGATCAAAATATCTCCCCATAAAGAAAGAATCTTAATATTGTGCTAACAATGATCTACAGAAAATCATGTGTTTGTTTCCAGAGTGTTAATGATCTTCAATTGGCAGGAAGCACTTGATTTCCCAGGAGCTGGATGATATAAACCAGTAGGAAAAGTGTTGGTGAAAGAAGATTGCTATGCTGAGAAAAGACTTTTGCATTACTTCATCTTGGTTTCATTGGCCTATATTTGTTATGAAATTAGTTCTCCCCAGTGCTTATGAATTCAATTTTTAATTAACTTGATTATATCTAGGTCCAATTTGAGACTTGATTCAGTGCTGCAAACTGGCTTCAGTGGAATTTAAAGCAAGCTTCTGTGGTTTGGCTGTTGAGTGTTTCCACAGAGAGCTCCAATGTGTACTGTAATGACTAAAATAATTTGGAAAATCACAATATCCTACTAAAGACCTCAGTCCTCATGATGAAAGCCTTATTTTAAGATCTTTCAGGATCATTTCTATATTAGTAAATCCTGCCATTACCTGTCTACAGACACCAAAAACAACTCCCACCACACAAAAAAACCCTTAAACCTATTCATTCCTGATTGTAACATCCTTCAGTTGATACATCAAAAGTCACCTAAGAAGCTAGAGTTATGCATTCAAATGAGCTCACAAAGATAGTCAACGAAGGATTATCGCATAAAAACTATTCAAAAGAATAGTCTTTCTTCAACCTCTTAATGCTTAAAATATCTACAGAAGATGACTTGGCACTGAAAATCCTAGTGTCTCTAAAAAACATTGTCTGAAAAGAGATGTTGTTTTCATGGCATACATAAACATTTTTATAGTTCCTGGCTTTACATTCCCTGTAGCTCACAGAACTGACAGCTTTTATCACTTTCTTTCTGATAATATTCCCCTCAAACCATTCTTTTCTCTCCAGCTGGCTAATTTACTATCACAATTCAGTTTAAAATAGAGTAAATACTCTCAGCATGAATTTAACTTGCTTCTATTTGAGCCTTTACAAGGATATTGCTCAAAGCCCTCTGTAGCAACAGTTTGATTGACTTTCCCCGCAAACTTTTATTTATTTTAACAACGTCATGAATATCGTAAAACAATTTTTACACTTGAGTCATATAGTGTAGAATACCATCTATATAAGACATCCTCTGCCAAATAAAAACATTTAGTGCAACTTAGAAATGCGCAGTATTTTTAGATGAGTAATGAAACTGCAAGTTTGACTCCTTCGTCTCTCATTTACATGGATTTATATCTTCTCAAGTTTTGATTTATAGCCTTGAGTGACCACAACAGATCTAATGAAAATACAATTTAAAGTTAAATTTAAGTACAATTTAAGTTAAAACTATAGATTTTTGCCTGCCTTTAAGTAAAAAGATAGTAACTTTTTTTTCCCCTGATCTTTATACCAATTCATATATATTTATATATATCATATTCATTTCATTTATAAATATATATTCATATATATCAACAATACTAAAGATTGAAGGTGAGGGATAAGTTCATCAAAATTATATGAATCATCAAATTTCATAAATCTTGGATTCATTTGTTTTTTCTTGTGCGTCTAGTCCCTTCAGAATCAGAGAATCATCAAAACGTTTGATTTGGAAGGGCCTCATTAAAGGTCATCTAGTCCAACTCCCCTGAAATGAACAGGGACATCAGGTTGTTCAGAGTCCTGTCCAGCCTGACCTTGAGCGTCTCCAGGGACAGAGTTTCCACTGCCTCTCTGGGCAACCTGTGCTAGTGCTTCACCACCCTTATTGTGACAAACCTTTTTCTTACATCCAATCTAAATCTCCTCTTTTAGTTTGAAACCGTTTCTCCTTGTCCTATCCCAACAGACCCTGCTAAAGAATCTGTCCTCTTCTTTCTTACAGCCCTCCTTTAGAGACTGAAAGGCTGCTTTCTCATTCATACAATGACTGTGAAGTTCAAATATCAGTAAAATAACAGTAAATTTGAAAAATATTAATAAATAAAAAGGTTAGTTTTATTTTATAGTTTTATTACATTTTAGAAATGTCTAAGTCATGATTGCATTGCTAAAATATTGGTTCAAATTTAAAACATTGCTAATTTGAGGATTTTTAATTCATCTGTTAACACATTTCATTCCTCCAAGACCCTCTGTAAAGTTTGGTTCCAGAAAGATTGGATCCTTTGGAGCTTGTTTGTAGTTTGGGCTAATTTCAGTAAACATTTTTCACTCAGACATCAGTGTTCACCTTTCTTGTATTACAAACTTCATAGCATAAACAAAGGAACATACCATTTCCCAGATAAAAAGAAAATAACATAAATGGCCATAGTTTACTGTAGGAAGATTTAAGCTGGTACATTATTATAGTTTAGAGATGGAAATAGTAATTTCAGGTATATTATTATTGATGATGACAAATTGATTCATTAGGTTACCTCTCTGCCTTTTTACGAAACAGCAGAGAGAAAGGTACCACTCTGCCCTGCTTGGTGCAGGGAACTGCTGACCCTGCTATA
The DNA here is from genome assembly GCF_002078875.1 of Numida meleagris. Lineage (NCBI taxonomy): Eukaryota > Metazoa > Chordata > Aves > Galliformes > Numididae > Numida > Numida meleagris. The sequence continues at coordinate 100,367,039 of NC_034411.1, forward strand.
TTTCAGATGTGTCCCATCACCAGCCTGTTGAGCAGCAGCTGTGTAAGTGGGAGTTGAGAAAGCTTGTAATAATAAGACAGTTTCAGCAAGAAAACCATTTAATATGTAACTCTGTCACTAGGACATTCACCAGGAATACAGCAGATCTGTGTTCATGTTTCATGTCATACGTTTTACTCTGGAAGCATGTTTTCCTATGCTTCAAGACTATGGGACATCAGCCAGGCACTTGATCTCTGCAGTTTTTGTCTAACTCAAATAAAGCCTGAAATCTCATCTTGATTCTGTGAAGCATTCCAAATGTAGTTCTTTCCAAATCTTCTTTTTCCTATAAAAAGTTAGCTTTTGCACATTAACATGTTCAAATGGAAATCCACATAGTTAAAAATTCCCGATCAGTTCTACTACAGTTAATTTCTTTTTCCTCCAGTCCTCATAAAAAGTGCTTCCTGGAGAATTATAAAATATAGCTAGCCAGTTTTTAATCTAATCTGGCTTGGCTTTCAGTGTCTAGATCATACAACGTTTGCCATTGTGTGTTTCTGAAAGAATTATGAACTGCGGTTTTCCCTAACTAAGTGAAAGGATGTCTTCCTTAATTTAGATTTCCCTGGCATGTCCAGCAAACAATGATTCATGAAAACTCTATTTTAAATTCTTCTTTACAAAAAGCCTTTTCTTTGCTCTATACACAGGGAGAAAATTGACCACAAGCTTGTCTCCTGCAGAAGTGGTTTCCTCATCTCATAACTCTTCCAGCAGAGGACAATGCTTTTTTCATCCTAGTTAGAGCTAGGTTAACCAGAGAGGAAAGTGTGTCCAAAACTGATTAAAGGGAAAAAAAAAAGTTCTGAAATGATTGGGAAACAGCCTTGCACATAACACATTGAGAAAATTAGTTAGAACTGTTGCAGATTTTTCATCTTGATATGGGCCATCTTTTTAGCTACCATAACCTGAGTACCAAGACAGATATCTGAAGAGCTAGAAATGAATTTATCACTGGGTAATCTGGTCTACCTATTTAAAACACCTATTTAAAGCCATTTCTATTTTCAAATTATGGCAAAAAAAGAGAAGTGTTACAGGAAGAATTATCTTATACCCTTTTCTGTCATACCATTCATGTCAATGGACATAATTACAAAATGAGGCCTGTGAACTGTACCTTACCAGTCATTATTCTGCATTAGAGTTTGTCTAAGAATGGTACAAAATAAAATACTCATCCAAAACACTGCATTGGGAGAGATAGAAAAAAAGTGGAAATGACAAATGCAATATAGATTTTTTTTCAGTCGGTGTCCCATAATGTACCTTGTGATGTAGACTATTCCAGGGACAAAACTGTATCTCCTGTTTACCTTTTTGTTCATAATATTTCTTTACAGTCTATTTCAAAATGTCAGCTATGTGGCAATGATAGAGAGTATTCATAAATTCACGCACTCAGAAAACTAGCAAAAGTCTAATTAAAAATTAATCTTAATGATTAAAACTTTCTTATTCCCCAAATTGATTCATTTTGGGGATATGAATTTTTTAAGGTTGTCTTTGAAACAACTATGGCTTACTATCCACATCCATAAGAATTATCCATGCATGCATAAATAAAATGGAGTTTTCATATGTAGATTTTAGTTACAAATTCATTTCCATACATTCAATGGAATCCAAAGGGAGCTGCAAAGAAAACCTTGACACTTCATTTGGAATATTTCCAGATATCCATCTTTCCTGGTGATTTGGATGACCTTCCAGAGACAAGTCATCAACATGAAATAATTACACATGAAGTATATATGCAATTAGTTCTGTAACATTTTGGTTCTGTTTGATGACCTTAACTCTGCATTTTCAAAAATGACTGAAAAATCATAATATTTCTAACAATGTAATTACCAATTTCAAGGTTCACAGTGTTTTACAAGAAATAAATTGTACACACATGAGTTCATGACACCCGATTTCTACATCTACCAAAGTACTTAGAAATAGTTTTAGTAGGCCAAATACTACCTACATTTCCTACTCCTCCTCCACAACTATCAGAACCAAACATAAAAGAAACAGAAGGAAGACTGAAAAAATTTCCTTCCTGAGATGAGAATTTCAAATTTTTATGCAATCAAATATAGTTCTTGTTAACTAACTAAAACTGAATGGTTCATTTAATCACGGAGTTACTCAGCCCAATTGTTTAAAATGGTTCCTTTTTTATGTTTCATTCATTTTTCCTAAGGAATAATCTTCAATACTATTTTAAAAATCTCCTTTAACTTTCCCTTTTGTTTCCACAGTTATTCCTGTAATTTCATTCTCAAGGAGATTTGATACTCTTTAAATGCCATTTTGAGGTGAAATTACTGTTTCTTCTCTAAATTTTCTCTGATGAAGTTCTGGATGTAATTAGTTCTTGAAGCCAAACCAATCCTGTGAATAAATAAGGAGTTTCACTGAGCTAGTGCAACAGTCTGTCATCTTTCATGGGTGCCAGCTTTCACTAAAGAAACAGCAGGAAATTTCAGTTGTAGTTACAAAGTGTCCCATTTTCCTCTTGTTTACAATTGCATTTCATTGAATTTTGTTAAATTTTGCATCCTACCCATGGAAAAAATATACAAAATGTAACAGAATGCATGGGTACCAATGTTCTTACATATTTTGTTATTGCTATTCTATGGATGTAGATAGAAAGCATCTTCTACTCTACTGACTATTTACAATATAAAAAAATGCACCTTAATGCCTTGTCTAAGCAGATTAGGTAATAATAGTATTCTTTACACCCAGTCACTCATGATCTACAGACAACAACTCTTATCTCTGGAAGAAAAATCTCATTTTCCTCAAGGACGAGGATAAGTCCAAGTCATCTGCTCTTGTTGGCGCCAAAGTTAAGAAGAGATATTGGAAAGATTATCAGCCTATAATTAGGGATTTATAATTACCTAATTAAAAGACAAATCCTCTCAGGCCCAGCCCAATAGTTTCTATTCAAACAAGTAACAGCTCCAAGTAACGTGCGCTAATTGGAGAGTCCAACTGGTGAAGGTTGCAATCTGGAGAGCAGCTTGGTTTATTCTGGTCACTGTTAACAAGGTGCTGCCCAGTGAGAGGTTATTTGCCCATTTCTTCAGTGCTGTGGCAGCTGTTAACAGTGACAGAATAGTCCTGGTCTAATATTACTTCTTCTGGAGTACCTGTTGGACAGGTTATGTTTGAGATGGAGTAGAAGCGAAATCCATAGGTCGTTATAAGTTTACAGGGTTTGAATTCCAGCAGTGCTGAGTGGATTACACAATCAAATCTAGGTTTAGGACTGTAAGGAAAGCCATCTGTTGTTTGTATTTTGAATCCGAATGCATAAAATGTAGGGCAAATCAATCATCTGCATCAAACTCTGACTTTCTAGCTGAGAAGGAATAGCTTCCTCAGCAAAAAGGAAGGTTTTTGGTGGGAGGAGAAATCCAGCTATTGATTTATGTGGCAAAATGTCAACTGATTAATCCTATCAGAGAACTTGAATTAGATACATGCTCATTTGCTATCCTTGTCCCAGTGCTACTGCTGTGTATAGTATTGGCTGGCATTTGGACTTGCTGATGTCAGCAACGTCAGTCAGTTTGTAACATGCAATGTCATCACTTATTGCAATTCTGCCAAAAAGCTATTTAAGCCAAAATAAATTGATTTCTACTAAAGTTTAAAATTAAAAAATATATAAATGAATAATTATAGTCGTACTCTGTGGTCTTTAGAGTCATTTTATTATGCAAACCCACAAATAAAGGCCAGATGGTGTAACACAGATATTTCAAGGCCTGCATTAGAAACGATCAGGGTTCTCAGTGGAAGTTCTCTGAAAGACACATGGATTTGCCAGTGTGATAGCTGAGGTGGCTGAAATTTGTTCATGCAGTTTGAGGCCAGGCTGCAGACCTGCAGTCCTCTCTCCTTTCAAAACACAACCCCCTCACAGCCCAAAACAAACTGCTGTCAAATATAGAAATCAGGTCAGACAAGATGTGAAATTCATACCTAAAAGAAAAACTTTATCTGTCCAAAGGAAGAGGTGCCATTTCCAACTCTGTTTTGCAGAGGAGTTTTGTCCAGCACATGTAGGATTTTAAAACACCTCAAAAGAAACTTGATTATTGACAATGGAAGTTTGATCATTTCTCTGCCTCACACTGCTTTTTAATATTCCACCTACTTGTACACTTCCTTGACCTTCATAAATAAGTTTAAACAGCTTCTTCCTCTATTCATTCAAATAATGACAAAGTTTACAATTTTCAACATCAATCAGCTGTAGGTTAAAAGGTGTTATTTACTAAAACAGCGATCACAGAAATATTTATTTCAGTTAAAGATTTCAACAAGATAATATCAGTTAATATTTATATCAGTTAATATTTTTATCTGTTGCTGTGAGGGCTTATATCCTTGTATAGTTATCTAAGGATAACTATAGGTGGAATAGGATTTTCATAGCATCAATCACACCACCTGTTGTTTTCCCCTTTTCTGGATTAGAGGTAAGAAAACAGCTCATTCTCAGTGGACACAAGGTCTTTTTTGTTCTTCTATTCAGCTTTCCAATAAAAGCAAGTGAAAATATTGAAAAAGCAGGTTGTCAATACACTAATGGAAAGTCGAACCCTGAGGCTTAAGCCTGGACAAATTGCATCAAAAGAAAAAAAAATCACTTTGAATCTTAAAACTGACAAGATGGAAAAGTTTTGCTTTGAAAAGTGAGCCCTGAAAACTCTGGGACAGATTTGATTCTTGGAGGTGACATGAAATCTTTTAGTAGCCAAATAGACCTGTTTTGGACTAACTCATACATATGTCCATTGTGTTCAAAGATGTTAGATAAAGAGACCCAGAAAACACTTCACAGAGAAACTGAAAAGGTAGGGATAATTCAGGTCATAAAGAAGGTCAGTAGATTAGACAGGGGAATAATAAACCAACAGGAAAATGAAGGTAAGCATTGCAAGGACATCAGCTTCACCTGAAAGGAATTCTACCACGTATTCTGCTGAAACACAGTAGCAAGGACCATCAGGAGATTTCTTTCACATTTGCTGGAATGGTTGCCAGTGCTAATAAAATACTCTGATGCATGCTTTTCTTCCCACAACATCCTTCAGCCTCAGGCCTCTTGCTTTGCCAGTAGCAGGGTCCTCCAACACAGTCATGGCTTCTGGCCCTGTCTATATACTTATCACAGAATCATAGAATCATAGAATCATAGAATGGCCTGGGTTGAAAAGGACCTCAAGGATCACCGAGTCTCAACCGCCCTGCTGAGTGCAGGGTCGCCAACCACTAGACCAGGCTGCCCAGAGCCACATCCAGTCTGGCCTTGAATGCCTCCAGGGACGGGGCATCCACAACCTCCCTGGGCAACCTGTTCCAGTGCCTCACCAGCCTCTGTGTGAAAAAATTCCTCCTAATATCTAACCTAAATCTCCCCTGTCTCAGCTTAAAACCATTCCCCCTTGTCCTATCGCTATCTACCCTCACAAACAATCGATTCCCCTCCTGTTTATATGCTCCCTTCAAGTATTGGAAGGCCACAATGAGGTCTCCGCGGAGCCTTCTCTTCTCCAAACTAAACAAGCCCAGTTCCCTCAACCTTTGCTCATAGGAGAGGTGCTCCAGCCCTCTGATCATCTTGGTCGCCCTCCTCTGCACTCGTTCCAAGAGCTCCACATCCTTCTTGTGCTGGGGGCCCCAGGCCTGGACATAGTACTCCAGATGGGGCCTCACAAGAGCCGAGTAGAGGGGGACCACCACCTCCCTCTCCCTGCTGACCACTCCTCTTTTAATGCAGCCCAGAACATAGTTGGCCCTGCGGGCCACCAGCGCACACTGCTGGCTACTTGTGGCTCTTGGTATCCTAGCACCTCTCCTGGCTCCCCATCTCTCTTCCCTCAACCACTGACATCCAACCATGTTCTCCAATCTCCATGTTCCTCCTTTATTCTGAGTTCACATACCTCCTCCTTTCACATTTTGTCCAACACGTCACTTAGATAATGTACAAACGTTGATAGTATTCACATCTGAACTAGCTCAGTGTAGGATTATGAACATTGCAGAGGAATGTCTGCCAGAACTTTGAATGAGGAGAAGACAACACATTTATCTGGGCAAAGTTCCAGAAGTGTTTTAAAGGCACTGGGACAATGCCCTCATTCTAAGGACAGCTAACAAGAGACATCTCACATCAACTATCTTTTGGTGAAGTGACAAAGGAATGCATGCATGGTCTAAAAGACAATATCAATCAACTTTACGCATCAGAGACATCACTGAAGTCCTTCTGCATATTCAGAACTCTGGGAGGAATTAAGATTGAAGGACACTGTTCTCTGTAATAGCAAACAGAAACAAGGATCCATTCTGTGAAATTTAGCACAATGCTCAAATATATTATGGAAATTATTTTGAGAAAATAATATTTACACCTAGTACAGGCTGATATGTGAAAATACCTGACCTAACCCAGATAACTAGCCAGTACCAGATGTTCACAAAAAGACCATGACAATTTCATTTTTTTTCCCCTGAAATTTCTATGACCATTTAAATTGCATTTTCTGCTAGTTCATGTTTCTACTCACACTTGAGTTGTCCATTGGTTTTGAATTTTTTATCTTTAATAAATAAATAGATTATTTTAACCACTCCCTAAAATGCTGGAGGCCTATTTTACATTGAGAAGAAGGAAGGAAGGAAAGAAACAAATATACAAATCAGGTCTTACAGGAATGGTCTTTTGCAGGTTTTGTATCTCCATTAAAAGAAAACAGTCAGAAAGTTCAGGAAATTTAGGAAGTTCTTTATAAGATACATGAACTCTGAACATTCCAAAAGGATTTCAGTTTGAAAGAAATATTTTTTCTTACCAAACAAAATCATACTCTAAATAGGAGGCCAATGTCAATTTTCACGTTTTAGTGGAAAAATAGGTTAAAAAATGTAAGATGCATGATCTCTTCCATCCCATGCTCCCATCTTATAGATTGCAACTCACAGAAACAAATTTTAATACAATAGGATCTATGACATATTAAACCTCTAATTCCTAGCTAATTCCAAAGAAGGGCAACAAGGCTGGTGATGGGCTTGGAGAATATGCCCTACGAGGAGCAACTAAAGGAACTGGGGCTGTTTAGTCTGGGGAAGAGGAGACTGAGGGGAGACCTCATTGCTCTCTTCAAATACCTGAAAGGTGATTGCAGTGAGAGTGGGGCTGGTCTCTTCTCAGTGGTGACAGGTGACAGGACAAGGGGAAATGGCCTCAAGTTGCGCCAGGGGAGGTTTAGGTTGGATATCAGGAAAAACTTCTTTACATAAAGGGTTGTTAAGCACTGGAACAGGCTCCCCAGGGAGGTGGTTGAGTCACCATCCCTGAATGTGTTTAAAAACCATTTGGATGTGGTGCTCGGGGACATGATTTAGCGGTGGGTTGTTAGAGCAGTATGGTTAGGTTGCGGTTGGACTTGATGATCTTGAAGGTCCTTTCCAACCTGAGCAATTCTATGATTCTATGATTCTAATACGCTATGGAAAAAAAAAAAAAAAAAAAGATGATTTAGTCTTACCTTAAAATACAATTTTTATAATACAGATAAAAAATGTTTTGTAAATTCTAGCTAGTGTATTTAAAAATAATCATTTTTAGTGGCTTTATCATATAAATTTACTACTCTACAAATAAAATTATTTCTACACAGCTCACATTTTTATTCTTGCTTCTTAGGAGTGCCGCTCAGTTAACAGAGATTAGAATTCAGTTTGAGACTGTTTTGCCACTAAATATATTGATTCTTCAGTTCCTCATATACTTCATAGTTTTGTTTTTCCTCTCCTATGTTGATTGATTGTATTTTAGTTAATTTCATTTTAATTTAGTAATAATTACCAATTTTTAAGGATCTCTTATTACTCTTTGCTTTTCTAATTCAGATAGTTGAAATAGCTTACAACATACATGCAGTGTATCAATCTTGAGTAATTGCAAGGTCTCTTACAGTTGTAGAAAAGCTCTGAATACATTTCAATTTGAAAACATCCAAATAAAAAATGAATCAAATAAATATGTATGAAAATAGGGATACACTTGATTTAGTGGTTGATCTTACTGAATCTAGAACCTAATATTAATTAAAAGCTGATGCATTTATAAATAGATCTTTTGAATGAGCTCGTTATGAAAGCCTTACTTGCAAACATTACCTTACAAGAATTTTGACAATGAGGAAGGGGCAGACCTTCAGTGCATAAAACATTTTTTTGTTGTGTTCATAGTAGTTACTGACTAGTAACGAAACTGGGTTTGTAACAGATGGGAGGAATACATGTCAGTTTGTGGCAGAAGGCAGACATGCTAGCTAATGAGAAATCATGAAAGTATGCTGCAAACAGTTGAATGAGGTGCATGAGCTGCGTCTGTTATACAAACTGTATTTCAGTTAAAACTGTGAATATTTTAATAGAAGAATTAATACTACCACTCCATTAATCAGGTATAATGGTACAGTTAACAATTATGTACATTTCCAGTGTTTTTCAGTATAACTCCAGTGTACCAGGGGGATCCACTTATTAAAAAAAAAGATTAAAAAGAAAAAAAATAAAAATTCCAGTTGAGTGGCAACCAAGAAAGGGATGCCGTAACTTGATCCACAAGAACTATCCGAAAAATAAGTAGATATTAATAAACTTTCAACAGTAGAATTCACATTTAGCCAAAATATGAACTGATAATAGAATTAGTCAGAAATACTTGAACAACTTCTATCAGCATTATATTTGGCTGTAAAGACTAACAAGAGTTCTATAGAAAAAAATGGAAATAATGAGACAATTTCTAGAAATGCTTATTATTTTATATATTTGAACATTGGTAGACAGTTCATAAATAACAGAATAATAATCAATTTATGAAATAATTAAAGAATGGAGGAGATATTCTTGTATCTGCACAGAGACAAAATTGGAGCAGTTCAAGAAGACAATTTCAAGAAATATCATGATTATCTGGAAACCGCCCTAATTTCCTAACAAGTCTTTGGGGAACAGTACCTGGAAGAAGTCTGTGAAAGAAAACTGAAGCACTTTACATTCAGAACCACCTCCAGCTCAAGACTGGGACACATTAGTCTACAGACAGAAGGAAACTGGAGACCTGGCCATGAGAGATATGGAGAAAGCTGAGATGCTCAATGGCACCAAGCTGAGTGGAGCAGTTGACATGCTAGATGGAAGGGATGCTACTCAGAGGGACCTGGATAGCCTTGATAGGTGGGCCCATGCCAACATCAGGAAGTTCAACAAGGACAAATGCAAGGTCCTGGACCTGAATTGTGGCAATCCCAAATACAGATACAGGCTGGGTGGAGAATGACTTGAGAGCAGCCCTGAGGAGAAGGATTTGGGAGTGTCAGTTGATGAAAGACTCAACATGAGCAGGTAATGTGTGTGTGCAACCCAGAAGGCCAACTGCATCCTGGGTTGCATCAAGAGAAGTGTGAACAGCAGATTGAGGGAGCTGATTCTGCTCATCTACTCCTGTGAGATCCAACCTGGAGTACTGCATCCATTTCTGGAGCCCCCAACACAAAAAGGACATGGAGTTGTTGGAGCAGGTCCAAAGGAGGGCCACGAAGATGATCAGAGGGCTGGAGCACCTCCCCTATGTAGACAGGCTGAGAGTGCTGGGGCTCTTCAGCAGGAGAAGAGAAGGCTCCAAGAAGACCTCATAGCAGCCTTCCAGTGCCTGAAGGGGGCCTACAGGAAAGCTGGGGAGGGGCATTTTTGAAGGGCATGTAGCAGCAAGACAAGGGGAAATGGCTTTAAACTGAAAGAGGGTAGATTTACTTGATATTAGGAAGAAATTCTTTACTGTGAGGGTGGTGATACACTGGAACAGGTTGTGAATGCCCCCTCTCTGGAAGCGTTCAAGGCCAGGCTGGATGGGCCTTTGAGCAACCTGGTATAGTGGGAGGTGTTCCTGCCTATACTCGGGGGGTTGGAACTAGAAGATCTTAAAGGTTTCTTCCAACCCAAACCATTCTATGATTCTATGACTAATTTTTGTAGTCACTAATGGTATGCTATATCTTCACCAGTCCTGTTAGATGACACATATTTGTCCAAGTTATTTAAAGACTTGACTCAGCAGTCACAGAGGCTGTGATTAGACAGTTTGACACAGAAATCACACAGGGATTGTAATTGCAGTTGTTTTGGTGGTGATTGCCACATCTACTTCCAATCTACACTTTGGCTATAATACAAACTTCTGAAAACTGGAAATTCCAAAGGCCTAGCAGATCACAGAATCAGAAGACCAACACAGGATACGGTTGGCCTTCTGGGCTACAGGCACACATTGCTGGCTCATGTTGAATCTTTCATCAATCAACACTCTCAAATCATTCTCCTCCATGCTACTCTGAAGCCATTCTCCACCCCATCTTTATCTGTGCTTGAGATTGCCCCGACCCAGATGCAGGACCTTGCCTTAATCAACATCTTATTAACTGTACTTCACATGCTGTAAGGAAGTGTGAAGACTGGACAGTGTTATTACACTGATTCTTTCATTTTGTCATAGGATCTCAATCAAAAGAAATTTCTAAATAGAGAATTATCTTCATCTTTGCTGTTTTCTTTTTGTGTGTGCACGTGGTGGAGAAAATCTTCTTGAATGTCTACAATAACACAATTTCTACAATCATACAGTTCTGTATGATTTTTAACAAAATATAAAACGGGTTGGAAAAATCAGCTTTCCCAAATGAAAAGTACAGTGATTGTCCTAAGTCTGATATGTTTTAAGCTGGAAAATTTGAAAAAGGACAAAGAGAAAGAGAGCTACATGTTGGCTTCTGCGTTGTTCAAGGAGAGAATAAGATCACTGAATAAATGACAGTAGAAAAAGTTTTGATTCTGCACCTCCAATTTCCTACGAAGATTTTCTGCAAAATATACCTAAGCATTATTACTAATCACAGAATAATATACATCTTTTAAAGATAATGTGTTATTGAATCTCTTTATCGGATGTGTATATTAGTTACGTGTACATGTAATGTCTTTTTCTATAGGAGTTTTCTCTTGACAAAGAGCAATCTATGAGCTTGCCAATGTAAATTTAAATGCAGAAAATTAGTTATAACTGGATAATTTTAAACTATTTATGTTAACAAAGGTCTCCTATACCTAGATCTAATACAACTTGAAATAACAGCTGACTTTACTTTTATGAAACAGACTGGGGACAAAGGAACTATTACTTACCAATACCGTAAAGAAAAAATATATAAGCATTTGATTATAAACTTCAGTGAGATGTTGTTTAAAATAGGAGTTGAGTGGAGACAAAAGCATACATGAATCATCTGGTGTGGCCGATTTCTCCCACTCCATTTTATTTAAGCAGCTTTACTGTGCCACTGAGATGGGAAAATACCAGGAATTTGTACTGTGTAAGTTCCAGACTTACACTCATGTCCCTCAAAATCTCTGAAACAATTGACCCATTATCCAAATCATTATCTAGCAGGCTTGTCTTCATGATTTTTTTTATTTGTTTGTTTTTGTTTGGCAATTGATAACTGGTTTAACAACGTAGCATTTACAGACAGCATTGCTAAACCATCTGATCAAAGTTCTATTGATCAACTTTACTGCTTTCCACATTATCATGAGGCTGTCATAGAATCATAGAATGGGCTGGGTTGAAAAGGACCTCAAAGATCATCAAGTTTCTGTCATCTGATTTGTGCAGGGAAGGTGACTGGCAGCTCTTGTGTATGGCACATACTCCCATCATACTGCATGAGTGCATCTCTGGGTTACTTCTGTCTCCCTTGAAGTGCAAGATGGTTTATATAAAGCAATAAAAGATGTGGAAGAGATAAAAATGTTTTTTGGACGTACTTTTCCAATGAGTCTTTATGAATTGTTTTTAATGTACATCTTTAAATAATATAAGATACAGGAGAAGATGCTATATACAATACAATAACAGACTCAAAACGGAATACTTCAGCAGAATATATATTTTTAATATTTCACACCAATAATACTAATACATACTTATTTTGGATGTTTTATAAAGACCAAATGGCTAGTATTAAGGGATCTGGGGAAAAAAAGGAAAAACAACAACTCCAATAAAAAAAACAAACACAAAACCCAGCTAAGGAATCTGTCTAGACTTTGTCTGATCCCCATCTCAAGTGTGCACCTTGGCCTTGTTAAGTTCTGATTGCTCTTCCTTCCCATTCTTGGTTTCCATACAAAGAAAATACAGGTATGCAGCTCCGGGCACGTTTGGATGACCTGAGGATTGTACTGATGGCCAGGGCTGGCAGATAAAAGCACAACATGAATTCTGACAAGATGTTGCTCAGAAATGTGAGATGCTTTTCTTGGTAAAGAGGGTTTTCCTTGGTTGATTTTTTTTCTTTAGTATAAACATTTATAGTTGTCATGTTCCCTCTGAAATGCCTATCTTCCCCTCTTACGCTGAATTCCCTTTTGTTTAGCTGTGGTCTGGTAAAAAGATACAGTTCAGACAACTGTACTTTTGTCTTTATCTAGTAACAGAAATGTAATAAAGCAGATGAGAGTGAGCCCATTACATCACAGAGAATATTCCTCATTGTGTTAATACATGAAAATAGGGATTATATGAGCTTCTTTATTCTGGTGACACTCTGGGAAATAATTTCATAGCACAATTACCAGCTTTGGCCCTGCAAGCAGGATGTACACCTGCAGGGTGTCAAAACCCAGGGAGTGCTTTGCCTTGTGAGGTAGCAAGTAGGTTTGGGATGTTTGGGTAAGTGTCTAAGAGCCCATTACAGTTATAGTCCTCAAAGCCCTCATGTCACACTTAGGTACATTCAGTGAAGTCATTGGGTCTCCATCTGAGATAGGAACTATCTGTCTCTGGAAGATCAGAGGACTGATAAGACTCTAGATGTAAATATAATTATCTTCTTTTACACTCTTGTCCATGTTTTTCCTAGAGATACAAACAAAATATATGCCTTTATGTTCTCAGGATGCAGTATCAGGGAAAGAGTACTCAGATTTACTCAAATAGGATAATTTTGATTACCCTGTCAAGAAATTTTTTTTGTCTTAGGTCAGCTTTGCATTTCTTTGTGAAGATTAAAAGGTTTCAGAAAAGATGTACAAGAAAGTAATGGGAACATATCTCTTTTATACTTCAAAAGCAGAAACCGTGCGTTTTGAAAGTTATATTTGAGGCTGTTGTTATGACTCCTTGTCTGCCTCCACAAATGAAGCTAGAATACAGAGGAGTCAGCATTGAAAATTGTTTTCAGAGTCCATTTTACTGAAGTGATCCAAAGAGGAAAATGAAAGGAATCTGCTATACCTAAAGCAGCAACATACATTTTTTTTTCAAGTTGCAGAATCACTGCACAGGTTTATAAGGTAAAACACTGCACTAATTAATTAAATTTGAAGGCAATATGTTGCTATAAAAATTAATCATGTTCACAGTTATGCAAGTGCTCTTTTTAAAATGAGACTCTGGGCCCAATCTCCTGGTAAATAATGTTCAGTGTGGAAGGTAGGGCTCAAAGAGTTTGTAATCTTCTACTTAGACCAGACTGCAGCACTGTTCAGCTCCACTTTGAAGTGATACTAGCAGTGATCAAAGTGTGTCAACCAAGCATCCTTTTGGTAATTCTATTTTACTTGTTATGAGCTCTTATCGTAATTGCCATACTTCTCAAATTTAGAACATTATTCTATTTTTCAGTACAATTTTTTCAATGTGTTTCTTCCATCATGCTGGATTTTACCCATGTACCTAGTTTTTCTGTGTCATTTGCTTCCCTTTTCCCTGATTTCCCACTGTGAAATATTTTTATGTTCCTCAGCACTTAATGCCTTTGGATGGTTACTTTACAGCAATTGTAAAAACTCTGAGTGGTGCCTTCTGAGAACATCACTATTAATGACATAGAAAACAGCAGTACTTTGAAGGGGTTGCTTTCAGTTCAGTGCAATGTTAAACAAAAGCATTACTACTGATACAGCTTAAAGGATTTAAGCCCACTTTAAAGGTGGGAGAAGCAAAAATAAGCAAGACCTCATTTTGTGGGAAAGGGGAAAAATTAAAGGCATAGCAAATCTACTGGTAGTGTCCAGAGAGGAAAGCTCACATAAAATGAGCACATTAGAATCTTCCCAGCCAAAGCAGCTGCTTTTGTAAAACATCCGTAAGTGTGTCAGTGCAAGAGACAGAGCTCCCTCAGCGCTGACCCATAGTGAGAAATAAATTCCCATGGGAATGAAGCCTTAGAACAAACCTCACCACTGCCTGCTGCAACAGCAATCTGCACATCTTAGACCTTACCTTGACCAGTATAAGTATGTAGGGTGTATTCCAAATGCTCCACTGGTCACTGCTCATGATTATTGCCTGGGAAGGAGAGGAATAAACAAATAGATTATATATGTTAATCATGCTCTAAGTCCTGCCAAGAACTTAGATGAGGCAGAGGTGAGTCTGATTACTGAAGGTACAGTAGAAAAGGGGTTGTGGAGCTTAATCACAAATAATACGTTTCCCATACAATATAAAATGGCCTGGCCAAACTGTTTATTAGTACATTGCAATCTGACATGAAGGCAGTTACTTTGATGTCAGGAGAATTACTCTGGTTTTACATGGGCTTGACCAAAATGAGAGTAATTCCTCGATTTTTATAAATATAGAAATAGAATAACTATTTATTCATTTATTTTTAGTAAATGCCATTATCCTGAGGATTGTGTGAAGCTGACTTGATTCAGTAAAGAATGAGCTGCCAAAAGTATTCATGAAATACCCTTGCAAAACCGATAGCTGAAAAGCAGTTTTTGCATGTGAGACTCTACGCATGAATTGGGTTATGCAGTCTGTTGTTTGAATCTAAGTACTTGTTACTGTTTGATACAGTTGTGTGCATGTGTGTGAATGCATGTGCTCTCATGAGGGTGAAGTCAGGAAGAAATCCAAGCATCAAAACATCATAGAAGGACACTGAGAAAGTAAGATGGAAGTCAAAATTTCAGCCAGGCTTTACAGCATGATCCTAAAGAAAAAAAAAATAATTAGTGCTGCTTTGGAGAGTGTTTTAGAAAAGTGAACAAAGAAAGCTCCTGACTGCATCTGCCACTTCTCCCACAAATCATCCCTGCAAGAACACCAATATTAACTTAGACAAAAATCAAGTGCAATGGCATAAACATGGTCTATGTGGTTGTTACTGTATTTCCCTTCTCAAAAATCACACAGGAGAATAATCATTTATTTAAAACACATTGCTAAACACTAGGTCATTCACATTCTTGTTCTGCCTGGAAACATTTGCTAAAGAATATTTAAGACAGGAACAACCCTATTCCATTAATAAAAATGCTGGCAAGATATGAAAAGGCCTAAACATTACGTGACTGCTCTGGTTAGGTGAGCTAAACAAGCTCTGGTTTAAGTAATTGCTTTGTGCATAGAGAAACTCCCCTGAAAGAACAAGCATTAGACCATTAAGAAATTAAATACGCTACGCTTAAGAGAATACCTATAAGGTCTATAATACTGCAAATAAAAATAAGCTGCGTGGGTCCAACAAGCTGCATGTTAAGTACTTATTATCCTCAAAATTCACAGATCATTCAAACATAGTTAAGCTAATGAAACTGAGGCTATAGGTTTTGCATGTAATCTTTCGGTGAACAAGTCCAATAGGTGCATAGTTCTCCATCAGACTGATGTTCTTACAAGTTCTCTGGGTAATGTTGGTAGTGCTAAAGTTCCTGTACAGTTTCCATTACTGACTCCTTTTCATCCAAGCACTCTTTTCAACACAACCTTGATAATCCATTACAGAGCCGCAATCAGCCAAAAATAAGTTATGCATTCTCTATGTCTGTGTTTCTTAAAACTTTTATTTTTAGAATGAAGTAGAATGGTTTTCTAAACTGTATGTATTCCCTTAATGCTAACAGTGAAATCTGCCCTCAAGCTAAGGGTGTGTATTCCCAGTCTCACTTCAGACTCACTTAGAAACAGTTCCTACAAACTATTACTCTAGACAGAGATTTTCTAAATGTAAGAAATGTCAATGAAGTGGAGATTTTACTGATGAAGACAAAAATGTTTTCAGGATCAGTCCTGTGGCTTGAGCATTTGTATTGTCTTACATTTTAATTTAAAAAAAAAATTGCAGTTACCTGAGGAAAAAATCCTCAAAATGAAACAATATTATTTTTTTGGCTTTGATTTTACAAAATTTTCCATTGCTATCTAAATAATGTGCCAGGTTTCATATTTTATTTTCTTCCTTCCTTCCTTTCCTTCTTCCTTTCTTCCTTTTTTTTTTTTTTTACAGATTTTTCATTTGAGAAAATTTTTCTCACCTCCTCTGTTCCATCTAGAAAAGGTACAACCAAATACTAGGGAAAAAAAAAGTTCTTTACATTTTAATTACATGAAATTATTTTGATGGTTTGGGTGCAGTCATAGGTTGATATCAGTTTATTTTTCTTCTGATTACATTCTTTCGTTTCTCACCATTATTATCAATATCTTTAACCTCAGTGAACTGTCTGCTTTGCTTGCCAGAAGGGCAATGTAGGGGGATGCATAGTAGCCTTAAGTTGTTAGGCTTGATATGCTTCTCCACAGACAGGGGAAAGCAATAAACACCTCAGGAAGGCAATTGAAGGCATCAAAGTTAAAGCAGGTCCTTCAGTCAGCTGAATCACTCTCTAGAACCACAGGCTTTATGGGCCTCATAACACATGAGACATCAGGTCTCATTAATCTTCACTGACTAGAAGAGTTTAGACACTTAGCTCACAGGTAAGCACATAAATACACCTGTATGCCTAAGTGTCTCAGTGAACCTCCTGCTGATCGAGGTGAGTTGACAGGCATATCTCTCTCAGATGCCCTGAAACTTTCAGTGTGTTGACATTAGAAAGGATTCTTTTTCTCTGTTTTAGGAAAAAAAAAAAACCAACCAACCTACATTCTGTCAATTCAGTAGTCTTGTTCATTTCTTGTAACCCTTCATTAAATGTAGGTTGCTGATTTAAGGCTCAAGGAGATCTTTCAACCTAAAAGATTTGAGACAGTAGGGAGAAGGATCAATATGCAAGCTCATTTTCTTTTAACTACAAACCTTACTGAGGGGCAAAGATGCCCTTGTTCATTAATCTGCAGTGTAAATGAGTGAAAAGTTCTATGTGACACAAGTAGGAAAACCTTTTATCAGGGGAGCTTAACCTTTCTTTTCCATTATTTCTCATCCAGTACATCATATGGGACATTCTTTGGAAAGCAACTTTTCTCATTATTGCTCATTCTTGTCAGCATTTCTTAGGTGTAATCCTTTGGCTACTCTGGGGAAGACTGTGATGCAGCTCCTTACTGTGGACTTGGTGCTTAAACAACAGAGCAATGAACTAACTATAAATCCTTAAGGATTGTCTACAGACATACAGCAAAGAGCCCTCCTGCAGTACAAACAGAGGCAACCTCCAGCCCAGATGCCATGCAGCCAGTGCTAGAACAACCTTGTGTTGGAAATAGTCTTACTGAGAGCTACAGCATATTCATAAGAGCACAGCGTGGCACAGTCATGGCTATAAGATTTCTGCAAGGGATATTAGCTCAAATGCAGCATTTCACTAATGCAGCTACTTAGCTTCCTGACAGGAGCTTGCCCTCAGATTAATGAATAGGTATGATCTGTACACATCCCTGGACAGTCTGTCTGTGTAATGACTACTCTGCTACAGATGAAGTCTTTTTTTTTTTTTAACCCATGAGAATTTTTTGGAAATATAAAATTACACTACTAGATTCTTGATGTACAAAGAACATTAAAGAGAATTGTTATCGATCTTCAGAAGTTTTCCAAAGTTGTCCACAGTCTTTCAGATCTGAGATAAAAGATAGTCTGTACCTGATATGACCACTAATAAATTATTTTCCATGCTGTAGACTCAGATTGTTTTGAGGCATTCTACCTTTATATAGAAAATATTAAACCTTGTACTTAATGACATTGGCCTCAATTTTAGTGTCAGATTCTTAGCAGCTGATGCTGGATTCATTAGCTTCTTTGAATGGCTTAAATTTACACCAGCTGAGGATCTGTCTCCTATTCTTGAAAATCCAAGCCAACACAAAAGGACTTTCCTCTCTGCTTCTTATAGTCTTCCCAGTATTACATCTACTAATCCCAGATGTATCTTGTGCTGCTGACAGATGTCCTCAATAATTATATTGTTGGGTCTTCTGCTTACTATGTTTAGCATGATACTGACATATGGCAATGCTGCGACGATACTGGGGCACTGAGCCAATGTTGTCATTTCCTATTTAAAAAGTAATGTGTTTGGGAACCAACATGAATTCAAATAGGAAGGAGCTTTCTGATGAGGACCTTGCAGTCAGGGCTGGTTAGTGGGAGGCATAATATGTAAATGGAGAGATTAAGTGCTTTATTTTAATTAATCAATTACTTAATTAGAGGGGCAGGGTTGACAGCTGCATAATCAGGGTTGGAAATTTGGAGATTGAAACATTTTCTTTTCAGTCTCACCACCTTCATGTCAGCTTTCATTTCTCTCACCCCTTTTCCCACCCTAATGTCCTGCTGCTTCATTCTCTACAGCACTTATAAAGTTAGTTTCTTTCTCATCATCTTCGCTGCCCAGACATATTGCCTATTTGGCATAACTTCTTTTCAAGACTGCCACGATCTCCCTTCTTCCTGTCTCTTCCACATAATTTGCTATACAGCTGCAGGCATTTTCTGCCACAGCCTCCCACTGCCTTGGTGGCTTTCCTGCTCTTTGTTCATTGCTCAGTTCCTCAGTGCCAGAATGTTTCACAGGGTTAAGACTGGCTCAAGGATTTTGTGTCTCTTCTCAATTCAATTCCATAATGTACTTTCTGTAGTGCTTCCTTTCACCTCCACAGCTAGCAAAACAAATAAGCCTTGAAGTTTGTTTCAGTTTGGAGGAGATATGAGTGTTAAAATCAGGTCTCATCAATCTTCTTTAATTTACAAAGACTGTACAAGCCCTGTTTAACTGAACTCAGGAGGAAGCAAACAAGAGACCACTCCCTGTTAGAACAGCTTCGTGCCTCTTTCAGCCAGCACTTAACCCCAAAAAATAATTCCTAATGAACTCTGTTTGTTTGCTTTGAGGGTCAGGCTCTCAGCACTTGTTTGGGGAATCACTAGTGCTTCTTTCCTCAGTGTTGTTTTTCCCACCTCAGTGCCCTGCACACAGATGATTCTCTCACAAGGCAGCATTCTCCCAAATCCTTTGGCAACAGGAACATCACATGGACATTGTTTTTGATATGTGTGCTTTGCAGCAGGTTTTCTACAGATTTGGCCATCTGGTAACAAAGTGTTTAACAGCGTATTATCTAATAGATCTTACAGGCTGCTGGTTTTAAGTGAGGTTCAACTCAGACTGTAATTCTGAAACAAAATGATAAATGATAAAGACTTTAAAAAAGACTCCCGTGTAATCAGATGCAGTTAACCTTTACAGTGCATTGGTCATTTGGAACTACTAAGAGTACAGAAATTTTGCAGAAGATAATATTCTTGTTTAGTATCATATATGCTGTTCTGTCTCAAACAGACAATCTTGAGAAAGCAATACTGATTTTCACAGAGGTTGTTTGGAAAGAACAAGCCACTCATGCTGAGACAGATGCATGGTTTCATCCAGAAGTTCTGCAGCCCGCAAACCATTTGCAATCAGTCTGCAGTCTCAGATTAATTCAACAATTTTGATAGAATTAATCACCTATAATGGTTGTAGGAGACACAGATCTTTCCCAGTTGTACTGGTCCCAGTATGAATAACTGGATACTTATGGCCTGAAGTTGTCAGCCAGTTAGAAGATGGGACAGTTGTCTTGATAAGTTTCTGGCTGTAGTCCAGAAAATCCTACATACCGGTCTCAGTTGCTTCTCTTGAATCCTGTCTCACTCCAACAGTAGCTCTGCTGCAACAGTACAATATCTAGATCATGGAGTCTGTGTTTTATCCATTATTTTTCAGGTCAAGCAACTATACCAGGTACAGCTTGACCAGTAGAAGCCTGTTAGTCTGTTATTGTGGAAAATGATAGCTCCTTCAGTGGCAACCACAGAGTAGAAGAGGATTGCCTGTGTGCAATCCTGATTTAAATGCAGATAGATTTAGAGACCTGAAAATGTAAAAAGATGAGGCAATCTTTCTGTTACATTCACAGAGACAAAAATCGTGTGACTAAAGGATGTGGAAGAGAGAGATGAAGGGGCAATGAGAAACACCACATGGGTTGGGTTGCAACATGCAATTGGGTTAAACTGAGAACTACATCAAATCTGAGGACTAAGTGCTGCTTGCACAACCAGGAACAAAGATTCACCACTGTCAGTCTACTGAATTGCCAATGCTCCCCAAACCTGACAGTTCTCTTTTGGAGTTCATACACTCGTGAAGAGATGTACCCCATTGTTATAATGCTGTTCTGAGGCTGGGAAAACAGCTGAACTCTACTGTTCAAACAAAACAACTTTAGAATAAAAATCGCCTCCAAGTTTTGCAGCGAGGGTCAGGTGTTCCCTTCACACTCAACTATCAATTCAGCAATGCAGTTTATATTTTTCTTATATGCAATTTTGAATTGTGGTAGGCATTTCTATCTACATCTGTTGAACATGTATATATTTCAATAAGCATTATCTACATTAACATAGACAGTACGCTTGTACCCCCTATAACTGTCCAAAGATTAAATGCTGGGTATTTAAATGAATAAAAACTGTAATTGAGGTGAAAGTCTCACTCTGTGGTGCAATCATTGTATTGGCAGAAAAACAAGAATATCTAAATGAATGCTTTGATGTCAGCGCACTTTTGCTCAAGTTCATGATTTTGGAGAAACCAAAAGTTACAAACTACGTTATCTTGTTCTTCATGACAGTGTGTTATAAACAGAAGTGTGAGGAGTAAATTTTTGATTTGGGACCTCCCTGATCAAGAAAATAGTGAAGTGGAGATATTTCTGATCATAGTTACCTGTATTTTGATCCTTAGCAAGGCATTTACACCAGTTTCTGGACTTCCTTCTAGCTTCTTGAAATATAACTCCAGTCGATCCTCATCATCACAGATGCCACATTAACTACAACCTTTGAAATTATCAGATTAATATGAAACAGTCACACAGAGGAAAATCATGCAGTTGTGTGTCTCTTTTCTTCTGTAACTTTAGAAGAACGGCAAACATTGAGGGGCCTTCATTCCTCCCCTCTCCCCTCACCTTCTCATGCCCTTTATTCCTATGCTGTTTTTGTGGATCTAAAGTCCACAATGTCTTTAATGTAAAGTTTCCTTTTGACAGAGCATGTTGCCTGGTGAGACTTCCCTTTTCTGATGGAGGAAAACTCCCCTCTGCAGGCAGCACAAGGACGAGCTGCTTGTGAAGAAGTCCTCATCTCCAATAAGTGTAACTCCCTTGACTTTAATGACAGCAAAGAATTTGGCTATGGGATCATTTTTTGTACTGTAGTGGTGAAAATCCCTTTTTCTGTTATTATCATATGAAAAAATCAGTTAAAGGCACCTCGATTATTTGGCACAGCCCTGAGCACTCTGGATCTGATATTTCTGGGGCTTAGTATGTGGGCTGGTTACCACGCAACTGGAATTTTTGTTTGTACAAGATTTCTTTTTTCAGTGCACAGATTGGATGAAATTGCCAAATGCAATAAAGAAAATCTGAAACAATAAAAAAAAAATTATCCCTGAACATAATTTCCTTTTATGTGCTTGAAATCACTGTTCTCTGTATCTGCAGCTGTTAAAAGATATGCGTGCTTTAAAAAATGGAAATTGTTCAAAGGAAAAAAAAACTACCAAAAATCAAATCAAACAAACAAACAAAAATAAACACACAAGTAAAATAAAATAGAAAAAAAAGCAAGAAAAGTAAAATAAAGGTCCAAAATACAACCTACCTGTCTCTAAATTAGAGAGACTTGAATTTGATTGATGGACTGTTTGTTGGATGAGGAGCTGACTGGATCATGCATCAAAGAGTAGCAGCCAATGGCTCTTTGTCCAGGTGGAGACCACTGACAAATCTCTCAGAGGTCTGTGTTGGAGCTGGTACTGATTAGTATATGCACTGGTGACATGGCCTGTTGGATCAAGTGCACACTCAGCAAGTTTGCTGACGACACCAAGCTTGACATGCTGGAGGGAAGGGATGCTGTCCAAAGGGACCTTGACAAGCATGAGAGATGGGCATGTGCAAACCTCATTAAGTTCAACAAAGCCAAGTACAAGACTCTACTCATGGGTTGAGGCAGTTCCAAACATCTGTATGGACTAGGTGATGAGTGGATTGAGAGCAACCCTGTGAAGAAGGATTTGGGTGGATGAAAAGATTGGACATGAGCTTGCAGTGCATACTTGAAGTCCCAAAAGCCAGCTGTGTTCTGGGCTGCATCAAAAGCAGCAGAGCCAGCAGGACAAGAGAGGTGATTTTCTCCCCCTGCTCCACTCTTGTGAGATCCTGCCTACAGTTCTGTGTTCAGCTCTGGGGCCACCAGTACATGAAGGACAAGGAGCTGTTAGAGTGGGTTCAGAGAAGGCCATGACAATGATGAGAGGGATGAAGCATCTCTCCTAGGAAGGTAGGCTGAGAGAGCTGGTGTTCAGCCTGGAGAAGAGAATACTCCAGGGGAACCATATAGCAGCCTTCCAGTAAGTAAAGGAATCTAGGAGAAAGATGAGGAGGGACTATTTACAAGGGCACTTAGTGATAGGACAAGGGACAATAGTTTTAAACTAGAAGGGTGTAAATCTAGATAAGATAGAAGGAAAAAATTCTTCATTATGAGTGGTGAGATACTGGAACAAGTTACCCAGAGAAGCTGTGGATATCTCATTGCTGGAAGTGTTCAAGGACAAGCTGGTTGGGACCTAGAGGAACGTATCTAGTGGTGTCTATGCAAATGACAGGGGCATTGAAACTAAATAATTGTTAATGATGCCTTTCAATCTAAATCATTCTATGATTCTATGATTGAAAATGAAAAATGTCTGTGGACATACTGCCCTAGAAAAATCTCTGTACTTTTATCTCCTCTCTAGAAAGCACAAATTAAGGGAATAAATATCCTGTTATTCTAAGTACTTTTGTTTTCAGAAACTTGTACATCCAGTAAAATTCCAGTGTTACTGTTTAGCAACACATTGATCTTTTACATCTTCAACTAGTGAATACTATTAAGGCAATCACTGAAATGTTAAGATGCCACATGCCTGAAATAAGTATGTTAGATCATACGTCTTGATTACTTCTGCGTAGGGCCCAATTCAAAGAAATACGTTTGTTGCAACATGTAATGTAGCATCTAAAATCTAGACTCTTAGGAATAGGAGTGGAAAGCACAGCTGCTTACTCATGGGAAAGGAGGGTGCTGATAGTGGTGGGCTTGTTATTTCAGCCAGTAAAAAACAAATGATGGAGACAGAAATGTATTTGTAACTCTGGGTCTGTCTCTGTGTTGAGCTTCTACACATCCACTCTAGATATGTAGTTGATGTTGGCCTCTTAGTTAAACCAGAATGCAGACCCTTGCTATCTATGTTGATTTGTGAGCAGGTACACAAATCATCATCAGCTGATAACTAGAACAGAAGAAAGCCCTTCTTAGCTTAAGGGAGTTAAACTCAGATTTCCTCTACTCTGAGAGGATAACCACAAGCTTATAAATACACTAGATTGAGTCATTCACCACTCTTCCACTCGTTCACTGCATAACAGCAGTCCAGCTAACAAGCGTGAGACAAAAAATATAGAAAGTAAGATAAAACATGTGAGCGTTTTCTGTTCTGCTGCTGTAGATTGCTTCTGCATTTCAAATTAAACAAACAAACAAACACACAGAATGAAACGGTGCAGGGAGTAAAACCATCTACGCTTTCTCCCACCAAAGTTTAAGTCACTGGACTACAAAATATGCTTTATGCTACCTTCTGTTTCTGTGCTATCATGGCTGTTACATCCTTTGCTGCAAAGATATCAATTTTCAAGGGTAAGGGGAAGAATGGGAGTTGTAGTTTTCTGAATGAAATTTTAAATTACATGTATCCTATTATATGTGAAAATGCTTAGTGAAAAAATCACGTCCTTTTGTCAGGTTTCACAGTGAATGTCATATGACTGTTGTATTTTATACTGAAAGTCGTGTGCTCAGCCTTTGTTAAGTCTGACTTAAGGTGTACAACAGACTTAAGAATCTTCCAATGTCTAAAGAGATTCAGGGCTTTAGATTAGACTACTGTCCTTAATGTAAAAGTCTATTTTCTATTTTAGAAACATAAATTCTATTCTGGAGCTTTCCTTAGAAACTCCTTTTCAAACTGTGACTTATAGGTATTAAACTATATATTATTTATGGCCTTCAGTATGCTCTACTACATTCGGCAGAGATGAGAATCTTCTCCCAGATGCCACTGGAATTTTTTGTCACACTACACCTCAGAAAAATGAAATCTCTTTCCATTTACTTCTTCATTGAAAAGTTAGAATTTTTAATTTTAGCAATACAAAATAGACATTTTGACCTCAAAGCCCCTAGGGCCCAAATTCTCAGCTACTGTCAGTGATGATTTACACCAGCTGACACTAGCTCCAGATAGCCAGCCCGTCACTTTGGGAACTTAAAGTGTCCATTTAAGCATTTAACCTTAGACTTATAAGTTTGCAATTCAGGTCTTAACAGCTTTGTACTCATCTCCATAAGAGAAACACCTCCCTTAAGAAGATTTCACATGTTATCAGGTCTGTTTTTCATTTAATCAACAAGTAGCATAGCAACTGCCTTGTCTGTTATTAGCTGTGAGAGCCTAAGCAGATACTTCAAAGTCCCTCTTGAAATTATAATGAAAAACAATTTCTAGCTGAGAACAGTAGAAACATTTGCTTTATGTTCCCACGGCACCAGAGAAGAGAGAAGAGAACTATGAAGTTGAAGAGCAATGTGTTGACAGAGAGAGAGGCTGAAGGGTAGAAAGACATCTAAAACAATAAACATCACGTTACACAATTGAAATATTTCAAAGGACAAAGCAGTTCAGGAAAACAGTTTGATTTGCAGCCTTATAGTTTGATTTTTTTTCATATTCTATTTACTACAGTATAATTATAGTGGATGCCCTTTAACCTTCCATTGTAGGGAATGGCCAGCAATCAAGCTGCATTGTTACCTCAAAGTCTACCAGAAATAGCCATTTAAATATTCTAAAGTATATTTGCAAAACAGCCCTACTCACTGCAGGTGTTTGAGTTCTTTTGTTTTGCTTACACAGTCATATTTTATGCGACCATCAAGAACTGCTTTGTTTCTGGATGTACGCAAAGTTTTCCCATTTCTTTCCTCTTATTTCTGTCTACTTCCATTGCGTTGTTGCAAAGACCCAGAGGGAAAAGACTGCCTAAAGCCAAGCTAATGAGTCCCTCTCTGCATTTTTTCTCTACAGGCAAAGAAGAGTGGGGTATGAGTCTCTGAACATACAATTCAGCTTCTCTGCTGCCCTCAGTACGTGGCTTGTCCCATTGTGTCATTACTCTCAGATAAAGCAGATTTATGCTCCTTCCTCTAACTGGGACTGAGGCACCAGGCTGGGCCATGGCAGAGATGGCTGTAGCACTTGAGGCAGCAATTACTGTTCAAACTTCAGTCAAAACTGGAGTGACAGAAGAGAAGACCTGAATACACTAATGCAGCCCCCAAAAGGCAGTGACAAATATCATCCAAAATCCTTTCACATCACTGCTGCAGGTTGCTACTAAATGGAAGCCTGAAGATGTAGCAATGCCCCTCTCTTCACAAGGTATCTACTGCAACACCCACTGCTAATTGAGAAATTTGTGTTTAGTCCTTCCTGTGCCAACAGAACTGGCATAATCTACCTCTCATTTTTGGCATATTCTGATTCTCCATATTATTAATTCATGAGTCTATACTCCAGATTTTTCCTGGGTTCTTCACTTCTCCACGTTGCAGGAAAATTTTCTGCTTCATTGAACTTCTGAAAATTTAATTTCTCAGGGACTTAGGCACTGGAGGAAAAAAGAGCATCCATACATGCTTATGTAACTTACAAAGGTGTACATATTGTGTTGAAATAAGCATGCCCCTTTGCTCTGTCTTTGAGCACACACCGTATGGCCTGATGATCCATCTCTATCAACTGGCTAATTACTGCTTGCATGAGGAACTAATTTTCTTTAGCCACATCACGGACTGATGTAATTACACAGCTGCAGACTAAGACAATCTCTGCATGGTCTGCAGTGTCTCCATGTGGATATACCACCTTATTCGGATTTAGAATGAGACTCTACAGTTCCCAAATAAATAGATCCAAACAGGCCAACAATTAATCAGCAGATATATTTAATAATTACTAACACTCATGTTAGTGTCTTGCATTATGTTAGTTTGGAAAGTGTATCAATTCTTCATATCTTGGTCCACAAATCCATGTGGTTCTTGTTATCTATTTGTCTAATAACTGCTGCTTTCTAAATTCTCAACTTTAGCACATTCCAAAACCAGCTAAAAATTCTCTTTTTTTTTTCTTCTACTACCACTTCTGATGAGTTATTTCGTTATTTCTATATTCCACTCACAAAATTCTATATAAATAATCATTAGCACTTTTCTTTCTTCCTTCTCTTCTTCATATACTCAGTTGCTGGAGTATTTATTTGTGCTGATAACTGGGTGAGCTGTTCCCAGGTCTGGAGCCAATCTGTAGGTCAGCCAGTTGGAGCAGTGACAGAAACAATGAACTGCGTATCATTCCCCAGGGGCCAGCAGCTCTCCTCTCAAAATGTGTTAATTCTTTTCTCATGTTCTGCTGGCCAATGGCCTTTAACTTGATGTCCACTCCTTTGTCCTCTAAGATCGCAATTGCTTTTTGGTTTCACAGTGATTACGTCTGAGTACAAAAGCCCCGAGGTTGCACTGAATATAAAACTATCTGTGACAAGATCTTATTTGAGCATCTAATTTTCTCCTTAACTAATATGAAGAGAATCAATGCTAAAACTTTTAGCAAAGTTTAAATGTTCAGGACTGTTGAAGTCTGCAAATATACGAAAACTCAGAGCTGAAGTCACTTCTTTTCCCTTGGGCATTACACCAAAGGGACCTCTTAAGTTCAAAGACTTCTCTAAGTTAAGTGTGATTCAGGAATAAAGGAAAAGCTGTCATTCTGCCATTCTAACATCTTTTGATTTTAATAGTTCCAATTAAAAATTAAAGGTTACTTCTTGCCTTGGGCAAGACAGCAGCCCAGCATATATTCAGTACAGTTTGGCTACAATTTAAAGTAATGAAGGCTTATCAGTACAGAGGTGTTTAGATGAGTACAGATAGTGTAGACGAAAGAATATGCTGATACTGTGTTCTTGTGTAATTGAATCCGTAGGTGAATTTTTGCCAGAATAACTCATCAGAAAGTTATAGCAATATAAACTCATGCTTATAGCATACCATGAGTAGTGTTCCGACAGAATTATTAAGGAAAATATCTTGGGTGACCTCTGTTTATAGTAGAGTGGGAAATTCAATCCATGCTGCAGAGAACTGTGAAATACTGACACTGAAAATGCCCCGAGTCAGCTTAAAGGCTTCCCTCCAGTGTCATTAATGAGCCAACACAATTTTCATAAAGCAAAGGGTAATTTAATCTCCACATAAGTAACACAGAGTAACAAGGGAAAGGGTTAATATAAAATAAGTCTACAGAAATGCTTCTTTCTTCTACGTTAGGTCTTTTGCCTATTGCTCCCTTTTGATACATTAGGCTCTAGGATTTGCTTTACTTGAGTGAAATGAATGACTCTCTCTTTTCAGAGATACTATTAAAATTCTCTGCCTCCAACTTTATCAGTTTGATCTCCCCCACCTGTATTTATGATCTTAAGGAAGACAATCCAGTGATCCTTCAAAGGAACAGAAGCAATACACCACAGGTGCTGGGAAACAGCTACTTTAGCTGCTGTTCATCTTCCTAATCATGCAGCTATGGAATTTGGATAGTAAACGCATGACCTGCTCAAAATCTCTCATCAACCAGTGTCCACAGATTATTACAAACTGCTTCCAGCCTGTTACTTTAGTGTTGTTTATCAACTGTCATTAGTGCGATTTTCAAGCAGTAGGAGACTATCCTGAAGGGACAGTGCTTGTAAAGTTCATTAAATAAAACATTACTGAGACACAAGTTGCTGCTGTACTGCCTTTGCACTTGGGAGAGAACAGCAATGCCGTCTACATAACCTGAGTTTGAAAAGAGATCTGCATGCTGTATGTTAACTTCTAAAACCAGATTCTCACCTTCTGTATAGATAGCTGTTAATGGAAAAAGGGGTTATCTGGAGTTCCCTTGGATATTCTCATGTAATTCACTGATTGTGCCGCATCTGTTTGTTTTTGTCACCTCCTCTCTTTCATTTTAAGATCCTTAAAACTGGGTCAGGTACAATCTTTTATTTCTATCTTTGCATCACACACAGGCCAAGAAGACTGTCCTCAAAGAACTGTGGTGTCAGCAGCGATTGTTGGAGCATTTCAAGTTAAAGCCAGTGGTGCCTGTACCAGATGCAGGGCCTGGTACATACATAAGCCAGAGTCTCTGCTGGAGAGCTGCTCTACTTGGGACAAGAACCAGGTGTACTCTTCACTGACTTAAAAACTGGCTGGATGGCTGGGCCCAGAGTGTAGTGGTGAATGGAATTAAATCCAGCTGGCGACCAGTCACAAGTGGTGGTTCCCCAGGGGTTGGTATTGTGGCTACAGTACAAAAAAACCCATAAAACTATTAGAGTGTCCAAAGGAGGGCTACAGAGATGGTGAAGGGCATAGAGGGGAAGATGTATGAAGAGTGGCTGAGGTCCCTGTGTTTGCTCAGCCCAGAGCAGAGGAGCTGAGGGGAGGGAGGCCTCATGGCGGCTGCAGCTCCTCACAGGGAACAGAGGGCAGCGCTGAGCTCTGCTCTCTGTGACAGCGACAGGGGGGTTAAGGAAAGGCTCTGCACCAGAGGGCAGTGGGCATGGAACAGGCTGCCCAGGGCAGTGGGCACGGCCCTGAGTGCTGGAGCTCAAGGAGTGTTAGGACACTGCTCTCAGATACAGGGTCTGATTTTTGGGTGGTCCTGTGTGGAGCCAGGGGTTGGACTTGATGATCCTTGTAGGTTCCTTCCAACTCAAGATATTCTGTGATTCTATTTAAATTGATCTAATGTATGGACGTATTCTCTGTTTCTGCCACCTGTGCAACTTCAAGGACTGCGGCTGGGGTTTGTGTGATATAATTCCAGTAGATTCTGCAATTCACTGTCCTATGCAAGTAAATGTTCAGATATTTCCCTAAGTAATTGAATTAGTTTTTCTATTCTTACATAATTTTATCTAGAAAGATGGAGGATATCTTTTCCAATATTTTTTGTATTCAGTTTTGAGAAGTATTAATGAGAGAATATTATCTTACATCCCCAAATAATTCATAATAGAAAATGAACATTGTCAGCAGCTGGTTCCCCAAGTTCAGTAATATTCCCTAAACTAAAATGTACTGAAGGTGAATATAGTACACTTAGAACTTAGAAATGCTGAATATCATGGGATTTTTAAGTTAATTTTACCAAGAAAATATTTCTATATAACTCTCTAAATGAAGACTACTGCTTTTTCCTGTTTTTAAAGGACCTTTAAATTAAAGATCCTTAAGTATACTGTTATCAGGCAGAAAAAGTGCTGTGAGAAATGAAGTCCTGAAGATTTGTTTCAGCTCACTGTTTCAGCAATGAGCAGGGGGTTGTAGACAGGTTAGGGTACCAACTATAGAGTCCTCATATAAATCCAAATTTAAAAGAGCATATTCCTGAATAAGGAGCCTTGTCTATGCTGAGAAGTTCAGTCACATGTAATTGATCTCATTGTTCTGCTGCTCTTGAAATACAACCTGTTCAGCACTTCCACACTAGCTGGGCTGAATCAGGGTCAGGACACTGTTTAATCCTTGACCCAAACTGGCTTACCAGCACACAGATTTATCTGCAGTACTCTCTGGATTTCTAGTCTGCAGTCTCTGGGAAAACAGCACATTTTAAAGATTCTTCTGAAAGGATCGTGCAGTCACAGGTTGTATGAGAAACTCCTGTTATTTCCTATGGAATTCCCAGAGTAGGGGGGAGTTCAGTTGGGTTAGAAGTCATTTACGTTGTTGTAGCGGGGGCATTTTTTTTATACCTGTGTGCTTAACATTACTGGCATTTCATTTTTCTCTTAATCAGCTTTCAGTGGAGTTGATCTTGACTTAAGATAGGGGATGACCTCTCAAGGTCATACCCTTTCTGTCATCTGAAAAGCATTAACTGTGGGACAGCCTAGGACTTTTTTTCAAAAGACAGGCATGTTGCCTGGGAGCACAGTTTTAGATTTGACTCGTTAGTACTTTCTATTTTGAACTGTCTTTTGCTTTACAAATTCTTCTGTACATACTATATTCTTCTGCCTGTGAGTATGAGGTTTCGGCTTCTTCCAGTCTAAAATCAGTGTCACCAGGATTATCTTTCTAAGCAGAAAACAAAAATGGCTACCAGGTCGCTGTTCTTAAAAACAACATTGAAAGAGTTAGACAGTGCTTTTCACCTTGATCTAATAGAAAGTAATTGCCAGCCCCTCACACAATATGAAATACGTACATTCAAAAGCAGAGAGTTGACTATAGTTGGAAGTTCCCATTACGATTTCTTCCAGTGATGTACATACACTAACTACAATACATTTTAATTCAAAACTACAAAAACTTCCAGCAATTGCTTCTCATTATTTATTTCTTCCTAGATTGAGTAGTTATTTAATACCTATTGCACCCTCCCTGTGAACGTACTGTGATTCAGATCAAGGGCAAACCTACATCATGCTGGCAGAGGCATTTGAGGCATCTGAACTGTCTTGGTTTGTACTAACCAGCAGAAGAGGAAGTGTAGAGAAGTGCAGCACAGACACACCAGAGCTGATTGCACGTTAAAGAGCCCAAACCCAGAGAACAGCATAGTTGCATTTGCAGGCAGGCTACAATTAGAGCTAATTAGCAGCACTTTCAGCATGCTGAGACCTCACGTTATGTTGCTCCTTCACTTTGATCCCTACGTCTGTTTCAAAGTACTGTTTATGAAAAGATCCAGATCATCCTGCTTGCACTGGCTTATCCTTATTTACTACTTTACCAAGTTTTTTTTTTTTTTCCCTTTTAATTACAAATGTTATCATAAGTGATTTATTGTTTACTTTCAAAAATAATCAGTGAAGTCGTTGAATGGTATCAAGTCTGCTACTGATCCCCATGAAACTCCATTATAAGTACGTTCAGCTGTTGATAATTTCCTGGAGACAATCTCTTTTCAAGATCTACCACTTAACCAGTTCTTAATTCATAAAACATTTGCTTTATTAATAGTATAGGATGCCAATGTTTAAATCAGAACATTCTGTGTTACTAAATTCAAATATTTTACAGAAATCTGATTATTCAAACAAGCTTGCAATCTCATCAAAGTAAGAGGGAGATCTTTTGACATGATCTGCTTTTCATAAAACCGTGTTGTCAGGAATTAATTTTATTTCTATCCTTTAATTATTTATCTTTCCAACTTTTCTGTTACATTTTTTTGGAACAGATGTCAGACTAATTGACCGACACTTATTCCAGTCCTTTTGTTGGACTTTTTGAAATATTAACACACTGGAATTTTATTTTCAGTCTTCTGGAATTTCTCTTGTATTTTAAAATGTGTTAAAAATGAGGATTAAAGGTTTCCTAAATAAATTTGTGTGCAAACCATCTATGTCCACTAAATCAAAAAGTGTTCATTTCTACTGAAAGTTGTTCTGTGTTCCCCTCAGACCATAAGAAGTCAGAAAGAGTTTACTGTTTTTATATGGTAAAAGTACATCAAATGTATTTTGCTTTTACAAATTTCGCTATTTTATCAATTGTAACTATATGACTTCTATCCAACATTAAGACAATTCTTTGTCGTCATACTTTTCTTCCAATACCCATTAAAAATGCATTTTGTTATGCTAGCATTTATCCTCATCATTTGTAGTTTCCCATATCCTCTTGTGGGTATTTTTTTCTCCTTCAAGTCATATGCACAGGTATTTTTATTTACTGTAATCATTGTGGGTTTTTCCTGACTTTTGCCTTACTTAATGATATAACCAGGCATTTTAAATAAACAACTTAGAAACTTGTTGTGAAGTAAACTTTGAAGTAATTAATAAATACAAAACAAATAATATTTGAGATATCCATTTTGATTTCTCAGCTTAAGTGTAGACAAATTGCAATCAATGGTCTTTAAGCAACAAGTTTCCAACCCACCACTCATACTGTTATCTGTCACTTAACACAAACTGTTACACTGCTGTAGAATCTTGAAAGCACAAAAAGAAGCTCCACTTGTCTCCAAAGAAAGTTATGAGCAAAACTGACTTTTAATTATCATAGCAGTCTGTCCTGAAGAATAAGGTAAAGTTGTCCCATGTCTTCACTTCGACTGAAGAATGTTCCTCCTGGTTTCTCTTGTAACTGTTCTAAAAATGAAATTTCTTTGAAAGGATGTTTGTCATAACCAACCATAGAGCAAGAAAGGGGCAACTTGGAATGGTAGAGCAACTTCACTTGCAAAGAACGATCAAATGAGTGTAACTAGATAACGTGATTCCTCATCAAGAACAGCAGCCTGTATACAAAGGCAGGCAGGCGTTCCATTGAGCATATCTCAGCTTTCAGCTGAAGCCAATTAGTAGAGCAATTTGCAAAGTATTACAGTGCTTCATAAGACATTTAAATTAATTCATTATCTTTTATCTGAGTATGTCATAAGCTTTTCAACCCTGCAAGAAAAATCTTCTCTGTCTTTTACTGTATTTTTGTTGATAATTGAAAACCGAGGTTCAAGTGAAATGTTCAGGATCACATGTAAAATGTGCAGTAGAGCAGGCGTTTGAATACTGTTCTTCAAAACCTTAGAGATGTTAACTCACAGACTGAACTCCCCTTCTGTAAAATCTACAGCTGCTCTTTGACTGAACAAGGAATTTACTTCCTGCACAGTCAATTCATCCCCCAGCAGCTCTTACTTCCTGTTCTATTACATAGCTTATCTGTTTCTAAATCTGAACGGCAGATAGAAAAATGGACAGCTCTGGAACAAAGTTCATGATGAAATAAGTTACAATAATTCCAGATAGCCCACTAAACTATTATCAGTCTGCAATGACAATAAACTTACAATAATCTACATTCCCATCTCCACCTTTCATTGTTCTAGCTGTTTGTTTAAGCCTCTTAATTACTGAAATTCATTGTTCTCATTAGCACCATTTGTTACAAAAAAATAAAAAAATAAAAATTCCTGCCAAATTTGGAAAACTCCCAAAACGTGCAGTTGGCTCCAGCACTCTTCTCATTCTTACAAGCTTAGACCAGCACAAAACATCATTGTTTTGCAGTTGTCAAGGCTCGAAGCAGTTGCTGAGGTCTCTGCATACTGCGCATTTGCCATCACTTATGAACAATATAAAATATGTTGACAGTGACATGGGTTTAATTCCCAGATGAGATTACTGAAGGTAGTTTTTCAGGAAATTGAAGTGTTGCAAATTGACACTGGAATAAGGGTTGTCAGGAGAGAATAGAAAAAAAACAGACTTTTCTGTGGCAAGTTTGAAGGAATTACAGTTTGCATTCCTTGCCCTCTCATTCCAGTTCATTGGCCAAACTCCTATTCCCACAGAGAATCCGGATTGCCTTTTTGCGCAAAATGAAATCCATCTAAGAAGCTCATCCTCTTGACAATGTGGGAAAAGTGAAGTTCTATGTTAGCATTTCTCAGTACCATCACTTGACTCTAGCATTTGATGTATCAGTTACAAGCCAATTTTTACTATGGAATGTGGCCATGGTCAGATAAAATTTCAGCTGGAAGTGCAAGTTTTATTTGCATAATCACTGCACTGAAATTATGTGAAGTAAGTTCTTGGAAATGAGAGTGCATGTCTTTATGTGTGGTGTGAATGAAAAAAATGCGTACTTGTTTCTAAAATGCAGAGTTGCTATGTCCC
Organism: Numida meleagris; assembly: GCF_002078875.1. Classification (NCBI taxonomy): domain Eukaryota; kingdom Metazoa; phylum Chordata; class Aves; order Galliformes; family Numididae; genus Numida; species Numida meleagris. The sequence continues at coordinate 100,401,345 of NC_034411.1, forward strand.
CCAGGTTTGTGCACATGAATGATCTGGTATCTCTATTTAATGAGCCTCTATTTGTTAAGTTGTATTTTTCTGAAGGCCTTTCTTATCCTGTCAGCTTTGTCCATATATTAACAAACACATTCTGTCTTGCACACAGAAGGAATAACAACTGAAAATACATTACCTGACTTGAAACCTTACCACGGCTTCTTCAAATCTTACTTAAATTACATTGAAAGCTATTGGTTTGAATAGGAAATCATTCTTTAGATAATATAGCCTTAAGGCTATATGGAATCTGTATAGGCCTTGGGAAGAGTGGCCAGAAAGCTGCTTGGCAGAAAAGGACCTGGGGATGCTGGTTGACAGCTGTCTGAACATGAGGCCAAGATGTCCAACAGCATCCTGACCTACATCAGAAATACTGTGGCCAGCAGGGCTAGAGAAGTGATTGTCCTTCTGTAAGTGGTACTGATTCAAGTACTGACCTATCTCCAATACTGGGTTCAGTTTTGGACCCCTCACTACAACAGGAATATTGAGTTGCCCGAATGCCTGCAGAGAAGAGCAATGAAGATGGTGAAGGGACTAGAAAACAAGACATTTGAGGTGTGGTTGAGGGAAATGGGATTATTTAGTCATGAGTAAAGAAGGCTGAGCAGAGGAGGAATCATTGCTCTCTCCTCCTCTTCCGTCTTTCTCTCCACCTCCAACTTGATCTTAGTAGTAGAAACTCTTACTCTCCACTCAGCATATATCTCTTCTCTTCAGATCACAGGTCGTAAACATGTATTTCTTTCATGAAGTTTTTCAGCAACAGTGAACAACCTCACTACTTTTAGCGAGGGCATTCCTTCCTGACACTGATAAATCATGAGTGCACAGATACAATTTAGCTAATTTAGAAGGAAAAAAAAAACAGAGAATTGAATAGTTTGGGTTGTCGTTTGTTTTTCTGTAAACAAGGTCATCCCTTTTAGCATTTAAATAAAATATATAAGAAAAATAAATTACTAAGCCAGTTTTCATTAAGTGTACCTGTACAATGTGTTTTTATTTCCTTTGTGGATAAAAAAAAACATCGAGTATATTACATCTGAAGATTATGTTGCTGAACTATTGTTATTTCAGAGAGTCAAAAGCTGACAGATATCGAGGCAGAATTCTTAAATATTATGCACTGAAGTCCTGTCTTCAGTGGATCAAGGGGACCACGGTATTTATTTCAATGGCACTGAACTTTCACCCTCTGTAGCAAACTCAGCAATTCTCTTTGCTCACGGCGTGCTTGGATCAGGCCCCTAGGACATTGCAAAGACCAAAGCATTTTCCTCTTCAGAAGCATTTCAGAAAGCTCTGGAAATAAAAGCTACCTTTTGATTTGGAAGTGTCTGTCACCCCTTCCTTCCTGGAGCTCCTTCAATGATGAACTATGTCCTAAGTAAGAATAATAATTGTATTACATGTGTGAAGCTTTTTAATTTGAATTAACTGAGTAGCATTAATATATAAAATTTTATATATTATATGTATAGAATTCAATTGCTCAGGCTAGGCTTGCTGGGTTGCAGTATTTTATGTTGAACAGTTATTGAGTACAATATGGAAGCAATGTCAACACCAAGAAATTAAATGTGGCCTCTATTGTTCTTTGTCAGTGAGGTCAAACTGCATAGAAGGACCTCCACTGAGCACATTGCACTCAGTGTGAGTGCCCAAAAGGACAGCATTCATTCCATGCTAGCTTCTGAACCATTTGTGAAGTGTGTCTGGGACAGGGAGGCTGACATGCCAAGGATCTTTCTATCAATTTGACAGCACAGATGATAAAGTTCCAGTCCACAGAGACGTTCAGTGGAGGTACTCAGTGTACAGATATATGTGACACAGTCAAAGAGCCACAGGATGAGGACTCAGAGCACACCCTTAGTGATGCCAGCCACTTGCCTGTGTTCTCTGCCACTGACTGTAGGACTTGAAGGTGCTAACACACCCAGATGAAGAACACAGAGCACCTATGATAGATGCCCCACCAAAGACCGTCAAATAATTTAAGCGCTTCTCAGATTGAATAAGGAGTTGACAGCTGATCTCTTGACTGTAGGATGAAATGCAGTATTTAGCACTTTCTGTTAATTGCACAGTAGAACAACTATGCAGGTGCAAATCCTCTGCAGCTCTCTTCTCTGAGCTAATTCCCTGACCCTTGATTAATAAGAGTTGGTAGAAATTAGACAAGCTCACATCATCGACATAAACTGAAAATGAATTCTAGTCTCAAGTCAAGTGAATCAGCAACCTATCTACAACATTTCCTGCCTTTTACTAGTATCAGTATTTAACTTACCTCAGTGACTTCAGAATATCAGTACGTTTCACAATTCAATTAGTCATTCCCAAGTGAAATATTGTAATTGATTCTTTTCTGGTCTCCACTGGTGATAAAAGTAATAGATGTTTTTGTCAAGCAAATGGGCTTCCTCTAAATATCTGCTTCTCCATGTCACTGCCTCTTAAGTAAAGGGCGAGACGTATTTCTATAAATAGACAAGTAGCTAGAGAGAGAAAGAGAGAGAGAAAGAGAAGGGGAAAAAGTGTGGAGAACCATGTACTTCCTGACATTGCAACTTTCATGATGGATTAATCACCACAAACGCACACTCTTGAACCACTCTTTATGATAGGGAGCGTTGCAGGAAGCCGAGGATAATTTGGATGTTAACGGATACTGCTTAAAAATACAAAAGGAAAACGAATCAAATGTCCCAGTACAACGTCAGTATTTTCAGTCTGGGGGACCTGGCATTCTCGGAAAAGGCAGCAGGAGCACCTCACTACTAAAAAGCTGCAGCTTACAGCAAAAACTGATATATCATTTTCTTGCAGCTGGTCTGCACTTGAAAACCAGAACCAGAGCCTGAGAAAAGCAATCAGCTGTGTTTGTCACAACTCTATGAAGTCCTCAGTTATGGATATAGTTAACTGAATACAGCTCCGCTGCGTGCAGTGAGGGGCACCGTGCCAAGAGCAGGGATAGAATGACGTTGAAAAGCACTCTGACTGCCAGGTTTTAGGGCCCCCTCTGCACACAGCGGTACCTTCCCCTTTGTAATGCTTCCTTCAGCCACCTAGAAAAGAGCAGGTGTACCTACGGAACATCCCAGATCATGTTAAAGTCCTGTCACGCCCGAAAACTCTGGGAAGATTTTTTTTTTTGCCTCTTGGAAACTCAAACTGCTGATTCCTTGGCTGTTTGCCAGCGCTGCAGAACAGAAATGCCTGGACTTCTGCCAAGATCGCGTGCATGGTTTCAGGAAGTACAAAAGTAGCCATTGGAGGTAGAAAAATATTAGCATTTGTCTGCCAGTAGTGGTCCTTTCCTTCTTGACATTCATGTGAAGATGTCAAAAGGAGAAATCCTGGTATTCTGAGGTCTTCGGAAGACTAAAACAGAATAGATCTACGTGTGGATAGCTCATGAAGGGTTCCTGGAGGGCTACTGTGGTGGCTTTTGATCCATCTTTCCATTTAGCTGATTGTATGAACGAAGAGCATATAACACAGCAGTGGATTATATTCACTGTACTCACCATCCTGCCAAATCTGTAAGTTAAATCGAGGACTTCTAGAAATGGGTCTAGAGGAGAAACATTTCAGAAATGGCTGATGATGCTTTCCTTCAACTGTGTTTAAATCCCCCATGTTGTTGTCCCTGGGTGAAATATAAAAATGTGTCTGAGGACTGTGCATATTTTCCCAAAGCATATTTTCAAAAGGAAGCCAACCTTGTTTGGGAATAGGCAATCCTCTGAAATTTCTCAGCAAACACACCGTGTTATAGCTTTTCCTCCTATAGTTTGCTTCCCAGTCTAGAGTGGTACTGTCACACACTAAAAAATTGCTGCAGAATTTTATATTAAAGATGGATAAAGAGGCCATTTTTATAATGATGAGAAAAGTAATCTGAAGCAAAAAGCCTTACATGTTAATAAAAAATAGGATTTATCATAATGAAATTTTTAAGGGGTTGATTAGATTGCTATTCCATGATCCCATAAGGGTAAAATATAACTTTCAGAAATAATGTAACTATTGTGTTTTCTTTTCCTTGTAAGTTATGTAAAGCGCTTGAGTATTTGGAGGTTTTTAAGGACCTACAGTTTAAACCATCTAATTTGAACCTAGGAGTGATGATACTCCAGAAGGATAACAGTTTAATGGTTTCCCTTCTTTCCCAGAGAGATAGCACTGCAGATTAAATGTGAAGGGAAGCTAACACTTCTGTGTGCCTGTGGTCACTGAGCAGGACTGGATCCTGATGCATACTCTTGGCAGAGTGAATATGGAGCTTCTGGGTGGGACAGAAACAGGCTGACTTCACTGGAATCTTGCTGGTTTGGATTGCTATTAGAAAAGCCCACTTGACAACAGTTTTTCCATTTGGAATTTCTTCTTGTCTCTAGCATGCCAAGTTTTACAAAGCGTTTATGTGTCAGCACTTCTTCCCCTGCTGGGAGCGGAGGTGGGCATTGAGAAAGTGTGGCAACTTGCTTGGCTCTTCTCAAGAGCACAGCTGCCTCCCTAGCATTTTCTATTTAGTGAAAATAAAATCATGTTATTTTAAGTCCACATCCTTAGTTGGTGTTCTGTAACATGATCTTATTGATTTTGATGGCTGCTGATGTCAGTTTATGCCAAATGTGGATTGAGCTGTCATCAACAAATCACTTACCTTCCAAATCGCCTTTTGAGTTGGATATTATATTCTGATTTATGCTATCTACATGATACGTTATTGTCTACATATTTTGAATACGCTTTCTCTCTTGCATTTTCAATCATGTTAAAGCTTAGATATCTAATCTAATCTACTTATGTAGATGCCCCTGTATCAGTAAAGCACATAGGCACTTCCAAAGAGTGATTCATTCTGTCCTACAATTATCTGGCATGACAGTCTCTCTTTCAGAGTGGAGAGTGATCCCACAGGCAATTCAAAAAAATAGGAGAAGCCAAGGTACATGAATCCTAGTTTTGCTGTTATAGACAAAAGAGAAACGCTTTACTGATAAAAGAAAGTTATACCGAACTCATTCAAACAACTCTTAGTTTAGGGATGGAATGTGATGGTTCCAAAACCAACTCACCAACCTCATTAGCCTATGCTGGAAAACTGGAGGAAGACTTTTTGGAAAAAGATGACAAAGAAGGGAAATGCAAACATTTTTTTTTCCTCCCATATATATCAGATGGCTCTCTGTGGCACCTTCACTGATCCACAGCTTTGAAAGTATGCAAAGATATAGATGTAGAGGTATCAAGCAGCATGGCACTAGGACTGAAATGGCACCAGATGAGTTCACCAAGCAGCACTCAAGGACCTCCTACATCTCTTTCTCAGAGCTTAGCAGGCCAGTTTTGATGGAGAGAGGTTAGCTCAGAAGAAATGAAAGATGAAAACTGGTGAAATTACCACAAATACTGTACATAGAGGCTCCTGGAGAGATTTGCAGCTCCATCTACAGCAGAACTAATGAAGCCTGGCTTTTTTTTAATGCATTTGTGTCTTGTGTTCAGATCCTATGGTGTGGGTACCAATTAAAACTTTTCCTGTGGCTGGAGCAGCCATAATAGCTGTCTCCTGTGTGAATTCTCCAGTGGATGGAGTGCTTGCTCCAACCCTGTGATCAGAGAAGGTATGTTTCAATTAGACCACTAATGACATCTCTCCTTTCTGCTTAGCTGCCTGTTCTTACAAAAGTGGATATTTAACTTCTTCAAAATTCCATCATGCTGGGTTGAAACTAGTTAAGTGATTCAGAAGTTATTGGGATGCAGATGGAAATGATGAACAGATCTATGTGCAGAGTTCTGCATATGCACAAATGCACTGTAATTTCGTAACTTTGCAGGGACCATCAAATGATGTGAATGTATGTATATGGATGTGTGAAACTATCTGCCAGGTAATGCTGCCTTATGAATTAAAAAACAGAAGCTGAAATGTGCCTTCTACCAAGATGATGATGTTTACTAGGATGATAGGAATTACAGAATTGGTTTTGAAGACATATGCCTTTCGATATAACAAGAGTCAGTACAGGCTTGTGGGTGGACAACTGCATGGGGGCAAAGGCATTGTCAAATCCAACTTGATGGGGTAATTTTTAGAAAGCAGGTTCAGCTACAAGTTTTCCTGTTTGTAAGAGGAAACTTTTGAACCCTTCCATCCACAGTAGTATCCTCTTCATTAATTTGATCCCAGATCTTCATTGACTGACATCCCTTAAGCAGAGAAATGCTCACTTTTTACAGTGGTGATGGTAATGACTATTGATTGTTGGGTCCCCTACTTGTGTGACCCGGGAGCAGCTATTTCAGGTGACAGCACTTTCTTTTTCAGGAAGCAGAACTCACCGTCAAGAGAAAGTCCAGAGCCCTAATGTAAAGGTCTGCAAAATGTTAGCAAAATTTGAATGAATTTTCTTGACACTCAGTTCTTATTGGCACTGAAACAAGTGGACTAGTTCTCTGAGCTACTCACTTAACTGCTATTTTTAGTAAACTTTTAAGAGTGACAATAAAAAAAGGAAAGAGTCTCATATTTAGCACTGTTCTGGCTTCATTTCCTGGCATGGCTGCATCCTTGCTGTGTGACCTTAAATCTTGTATCGTCCTTCACTCAGAAACATTTTTTCACTGTCCAATGGGATCTTGGTAAAGCACTTCTTCCTCTTTTTAGGTGTAAATGCACTAACACACAAAAGTCTGCATGTATCTATATCAATATTAACATTAATACAGTTCTGAAGTTACTTAGCACCTCACTGAGATAGGATAAACAACTGAATTCAAACAAAAAAAAAAAGCTAACTTTTTACAGACTGCAGATTTTTTTTTTTTTTGTGGAATTCTTATTTTGTTCTGGAATTTTAACAACAGAAAAAAAAAGTTCTTTTTTTTCCCCCCAAACCATCCCCCCAACTAGAGATTTAGACATTAAACAGAAAACTTTTGTAAAGACAATTGTTCCTCATTGTGTCCAGTGATCATCTTAATTATAAGACTACTGACATGCTTTGCTCCAGAACCATCAGCCCAGATTCACTGCTGTGGATTTTGGTGTAACAGAACTCTCAGAATAGGACCGTTTCTATAATCTAGTCAAAATGGTGATCCCATCTGCTTGCAGTCAGGGCCAGAACACAGAGTAAAACTGGCTCTTCTCAGATGTCAGCAGAGAACTGCCGTGTATTCGTGGATCTTATTCCTGAGGAAAGTTGTGCCAAGAACACCCCCACCTGGTCAAGGAAAGAAACGGAGTCAGAGAAAGATTACCACATCTGACAAACAGTTCACGAAACCCTACTGTGCTTATATTTGGAAATCTGCTCTTCTGGAATGTCAAAGCGCCAATGAAATTCTACTAGTCATGGAGGGAGAATAAAAAATATAATGGATCATTTTTGGAGTTTTGTTGTTGTTCTTTGAAAAATTCATCGCACATCAGTACTATCTGCATTTCAGAGTGTAGTATAAATACTCAAGCTAGCTCACCTGGCATCAGCAATCAGGACTCTACAGCAGAAGCACCAGCCTCAGCACAAACTGATTTTATTTGTTGATACTGAAGATCAATGGTTTTCTTAATTAGTAATCCCAGAGCTAGATACGGAATTCCTGTACTTACAGGAACTGTGCTATGCTATACACATTTATTATTGAATCCTCTGCGTATGCCTGCTTATGTTGTAGTTTGTGAATTCATGACAAAATCTTACTTCTCAGAGCCTAACAAAAAGCACATTGTCCGTAAACTGTTTCAATCCTCTTTGAAATTCCCTGAGTTTTTCAGTGATACTTCAGTGATGCTTGGTCAGATCCTATTGGGAAGCTAAAGCCAGCAGTCTATTATATCACTCCACGAATTTTAAAAGTAATGGAAATGAAGCATGAAATCAGATTTGCAATCTCATGCAGGATTCATGTAACAATATTTCTACCATTCTTAAGTTACAGCTGGATAAAGCTGGAGTTTCGACCTCTTGAGAAACGAGTGCAGGCACATTCACTGGAAAGAATTCTGTGAATTTTAAACATATGGATTTTTTGGCTTTTATATTTTTTTTTTTTGCAAGGAGATTTGTACAGTGTTGAACACTCACACGGAGCTACCGCCTTCATACAGCAGTGCAAAAAAAAAAACCCCAAAACATCAACATGATTTTTTTTTTTCCACTGCAGTAACTCTCAACTTTCCAAGAAGAGCAGCAAAGCAATCAAGAAGGCCCATTTTATTTACTGTAGAAAATCAGCTTATAATCATTGCTAATTAGAAGTTCAGAAGTTCTTAATTAGCTGATACAGTAATTGATTTCGAGGGAAGTTTTATCTTAGTCATTATTTCAGATGAGGTCACAAGGAGCGAGCCTGGAGGAAACCTCACCCCTACCCAGGTGTGTGGGTGAAGCTGCACGAAGATTCTCCAAACCCTGTAATCTTCTTTGTCTTTCTGTATGGAAAAGGCTACTGTATTTTTACTGTGCTACCATAGGAAACTAGAAGCATCCAGACAGGGTTAAATGTGTTTCAGAACAGATCTCAGTAAAAACAACAGCAACAAAAAAGACTTCACAGTGCAGTTCAGGAGGAAAGCTTTAGAAAAATGAAATGAGGGACTGAACTTGACACTAGGTTTCTGTGAAAAACAAACAACAAAACAAGAAGCATATGACAGGAGACAGGGAGGAAAATGGAAGCAGGGTGTGAAGGAACTGAGGGTGGATGGAGAATAGGAGGTAGAACCAGACAGCTGGGAGGGGATCTGGGAGGGCTCTGGACAAACCTCCTGCTCAAGCACAGAAGTATAATTGGGCCAAAGAACTGGTGGGTCTGTAAAACTGCAAGGACTGCAGAGAGAAAAGGGAATGAATTCACAAGGGAGAACGGGCTGAGATATCATGCCTCTACAGGAAGACTAGCATTGAGGTGCTGCAAAAGGCACAAGGCCTCTGCTGAATGTAAAGCCCCCTGGCATATGGGTAGTTAAATTACTTAAAGTAAATCACCTCTGTGACATGAATACAATGTTGTACTTTTCTCAAGAGTGATATATTAATTCTCTGAAACAGCTGAAGAATTTTGGACAAAATTTTCAACGCACATAGATAGAATTCCACATGAAGCAGATGCTTAGACTAAAATATAATAGCCCAGAAAATAAAGGAAATTCTTAACGACTGCAAACTGCAGTGCCTTTAACCTTAATAAGATACAGGTGCCCCTCTAAGACTTTAAACTATGAATTAAAAGATTTAGCAGACAGTGTGCACGCAACAGTAGGTAGATGATGATGTCCAGTAAATGTAAGTATAGCAATCAATAGGTTTGTATTGGCTTTGTAATTAGTTTGCTATTAAAGCTAAATTAGGTAAGGTATATTTCAGACATTTGTTATAATCTAAATGATTGCCAATAATTTTTATTTTATCGAAAAGAGCACTACCCCTTACTGAAAGGGCCATAAAGCAAATCTGAAAATCTTTACCCATGGAATTTGTCTGACAACCCGTGGTGTCATCAATAAAACATCTCCTGAACTGCTCGCTGCTGCTGTGCAGAACACTGAACCACTAAAAGCAGTAGGTATTGATCATCTTCTGTGCTGACACACTCTAACAAATGCTTTCAGTGTTGGCGCTGCTCTTGGATCACGTCTCACCCCTTTAGGACATGTCAGTTCAGCATCCAGCTGACCTATCCAGCATTCCTGGCATGCCTTCAGTCAAGCCTTGTGAGCTGATATCCATAAAAAGCCACTTTAGCTGACAGGAAGGGTACAATACAATACCCTGCTTTTAAATGGTGACTTAAAAAAATGTTTCATAAAACTTTTTTTTTTTGCTTTTGCTTGAGTCTCCCACTTCTGTTGGAAATCTCCCTTCCAGGAGCAGTCTCCCTTCCAGGCTCGCATCTTTCCCCCTAGATGTTACCAAACCGTATGAGGGGGAAGAATGCGCTGGTTAAATCTCTCACAAATCACCTGTGGGAGAAGAAGTCTCTGCACATATCCCTCTTATGTATTCTGGGCATGCTGTAGTTCCTCTCCCATGTGAACCAGGTGGTTTTCTTTGCATTCTGTCATTTACATTCTGCCTGGATCCACTGAGACCCATTCCCCTACGCAGGAGTGATTTTTACAGATTGACTCTATCAGCCAGAGACCAGGGTGGGATTTGACTTTTTCTCTTACTTCAGTGGGATTCACAACAGAGCCTCAAGTGAGGGACATCCCCCAGCTGCTGCAGCTTAAACTGCTGCAGAAATCATCCCTGTCTGAGGTGTAAGGTCCTTTCTGAGGCATAATCCCTGCCTAAGATTTTCGAAGGAGCTGAGGAGAGCTGAGAGCTCTGATGCATGATCAGGTTATTGAATATTAATGAGTTACCATACGTCAGCTGAACCACAGCAGCTCCCTGCATACTTATCGTAGCCCACTGCTACTGCCAAGGATAGCATTAAAGCATTGTCTTTGTCACTGAGGTCTGGTGCAACTCGTTTGGTCTGTTTGCTACAAGCTAGAAGGTAAAAGCACTCACGGAGTCAGCTACTGCCACTCAGCTGACACGCGGTAACTCAGGGAACTATTATCACAGTGGATACAGGGAAACGAGGAGCCAGGTTCATCAGGCCTCTTCTCCCATGTAACTAGCAATAGGACCAGAGGGAATGGCCTCAAGTTGTATTAACACAAGGAACCAGGGGAGAATCAGGCTGGAGGTTAAGAAATACTTCTTCTCCAAGAGAGTGGTCAGGCGCTGGAATGGGCTGCCCAGGGAGGTGGTGGAGTCACCGACCCTGGAGGTGTTCAAGAAACATTTAGATGTTGTACTGAGGGACATGGTTAGTGAGAAATATTGGTGATGGGTGGATGGTTGGACTGGATGATCTTAGAGGTCTTCTCCAACCTTGGTGATTCTATGATTCTGTGATTCTATGATCAAAGGTTCTCATGCACTTCTTCAATGCCACATCAAATGTCACAGCATGGTAGAAAAAACACTAGGAAAGATCTCCTCACTTGAAAAGAGATCCTTCAGCTGTCAGGAGAACAACCACAGTGATATGTGGAGCACTGCTTGCACCGTGCCTATACAAAGGCTCTATTCCTAAACTTCCTTGGCCTGGCACTTTGTGCCCCACCCTAAATGAGGTACACCTCTCACCAGATCTCCTTCACATGGCCACCATGTTCATGATAAGAGGATGAAGAGACAGTCTGCGGACCATTGCAGCCCCATCCAAGTAGGTTATCTCTGTCTACTCCTCTCCTATTCAACATGCTGCACAGTTTAACTTTCAAAGATACATTGTCAAGTTTATGCGTGCAAACATACTGATCAAGCCTTGTAGGTTATTGAGAAAAGTGACCTTTTTGACCTTTTTGATTTGTTCGTTTGGTTGGTTCCTTGTGTTAATACACGAAATGGCACATTGGGTTTATCTACAAGGTGTGCTTTGCTTTTAGGTAATACTGGCTGGTTGCAGGGGAAAACAAAGCCAAAAATACTAGTAGGGCACTGATGTTTTGCATGGTCTCAGGAGGGAAAACTTAAAAATGGTATTGCTGAGGTAAATACAGTAAGCTATAGTGATCATGTAAAGCCAGTGAATGCAAAGAAGGATGGAAGTTTCTATGGACTGACATGATATGCAGTATAGAAATCTCTACAACTCTGTTCTTCCCTAGTTTCTATTAAAAAAAAAAAAATCATATTCCCAGTATCCCTTTACATGTTGTTGCCGTGTGACAGATGGCAGCAGAAGGGCACTCTGACACAATGGTGTCTGACACGGAAGTGTAAATGGAGCAAAAGTGTGTCACTGAACTCCTCCATGCAGAAAACATTGCAACAGTTGACATTCATCAACACTTACTGAACATTTAAGGAGACCCAACAGTGGATGTGAGCACAGCGAGGAGGCGAGTGGTGCATTTCAGCAGTGGTGACGGTGACATGAAAGACAAGCCATGTTCCGGACAGCCATACAGATTTTTGCAAGCCATGACATGCAGGCTCTTGTTCATCACTGGTGAAAATGTGTAACTAATGGTGGTGACTACATTGAAAAGTAGTGCTTTGGAGCTGATAATTTGCTCTATCAAATAGTGTTATTGTGCTCTTTGTTGTAGCTTCCGTGGAAATAAATGGGAGGCATTACTTTTGGAGTGACACATGTACATAGCATTTGAATTCCAGTTCCACAGAACTGCTCAGCACACTGCTGTGCCCACCACCTCACATCCCACCAGGATGTCCCACCAGAACTATTCATGGGATAGAAACGTGTGGTTTTCCCAAGGTCAGAGGGCCTAATAGCCTATGCCTTTTTCATTACTGGCACCAGAGGGTGTCTGTACTTAGAAATCACGATACATTAAAGCCTGTTCCTTGGGCTGACCGCGTCCTTGTTACTAAGCTGCTGGCACTTCCAAAACAGTTACAACTTCTCTGTAACTCTGAGCTGTGATTCTCCAAGGTGGAGAGACGATTCCTGCTTTTTAATTAAGATTCCCAAGATAAAGATAAAGTTACCAAGCTTTCAGTGTAAAACATCAGAAGGGAAACTGCAAGTCCTAGCAAAAATGGGTGCCCTGAGGCAGAGTGTGTTTCTCGTTTTTTTAAATAAGTGTGATAAAAGTGTTCAGTAAAAGTAATAGATGTTAAAAGGAAAATAATAAACAAAGAGAGAAACTGCGTGGGTCATACAGCGAGACATTCATTTCTCAGCTGTGCCTGCTCGGAAAGGGACCATTGCTGGGTTTGGAGACTTCAGAGCTGCTCCGTTATAACCTTGCAGGAAGCGCTGTGCAGCTTTTCACAGTCCACAGCTTCCAGGATCCCACGGTGGGTGGAGGCTGCAGGCACCTGTCAGCACATCCCTGGAGGGAGCTCTGGTGTTTACGGGAAAGAAAACTAGAGTGCCTTGCCAAGACATGGCACAGTGCAATAGGGATGATAGCTCAGCAGCGTGCCTACCCCCAACGTGACTTTTTAGAAAATTATCTTTTTACAAAATTGCTGACGTGTTGTCCTGACAACCCCTGCTTTGCTGGGATTCACATCAAGGCTGCGGTTCTGGAGGGACTGGCGAGGAGACGGTGGACAAAGCTGCGCGCTTCCATCTGGGGCTGTTCGAGCAGGGCCCTGACAGGCGATGGATGGGCAGAAACCGGCACGGCCTCCTCCACTCCTCCCGGCACGGCGCGGCTACGGCCCAACACACGGCCCCGTTCTATGGCCCCGCCGCTCACAGCTGGCCTTGTCCGAGGCCCCCGGCTGCCTGCAGCATGGGGTGTGCTTCGGAAGCGTCCTGCGCCAGGGGGCTCACCCCACTGGGAAGTGCATAAATCTGCTTTTCCTTCTGCTTCCCTTTTCCCTTCCTCTTCCCCTTGCCTTGCCTTGCCTTGCCTTGCCTTTTTTCCCTCTTCCCTCCCCTCCCCTCTCCTTCCTTCACCTGTCTGTTCCATCAGCTGTAACTACTGCACAAATGCTGCGGGATATACCTCTCAGTGCTCCTGGAGGTGGAAGGGAAAGCCGTATTTCCTCCACCTTGTTAACAGGACAGCTGTATCAGCTCCTCACCAGGCTCAGCCCAGGTGGATTTTAGCCTGTGCATATAGTACTTGTCCAGAAGAGTAGAAGCTACCTAACTTGTCTGGCAAATCAAGATTTCTCCATCCAGTTTCTGCTATATGAAGAACTGTTCTTTAAATACCTCTCCAGCAGCTTGATTAGCGTCCCAGTGATAGAGAGTTGCCTCCTTGATTCAATCATTTTCCTCAAAATTCTCTGAAGTCTAAGATGCTTGGAATTGTCTATAGTCCTCTTGGAAACATGCTTCAACCTCACACTTCCTAATTAAGGAAAAAAAATGTTTAAAACCTCTGGTAGCACAGCAGTGGTGCCACTTTGTAAGACAAAAAATAAAAATTTCTGATTAAAAATCAGGAAATTCTCTGCAGTTGAACCTGGGATTTTTCATTCGCTTTGCATTATATTTCAGATAATGAGGCAAGGAGGGTCATGAGGGATTAAGTACAAATATTATAAAAGAGATAATAGTATAATTAATTGAGCATAGGAGGAGGCAAGAACTGAATGAAAAATAATTGATCTGTAAAAAATACCTGACTTTACTGTAGTAGTATGTGTACAAAAATTAGAATATTTATATCTGTCTTCCTTCAGATAGGTGTAGAAATATCACATTCATGTTCTTTTTTATGTGTCAGCGTAAGGGTATGCTTTCCCTACAACTGCAGTTATTAGCAGCAGTAACTGGGGTTTGTGTGCTTCAGGGATAAACCACAGAGAGGACAAAGTGTTTTGGTGTGCAGTATGATGGATTTATTTCACCTCTAGATGATGATTCTGGGACATCAAAAGATGCTTGAGGAAGCAATCAGAAACCTCCTGAGCTGGCTCTGGAGAGGCCCTGATGGATGTGCCACTAATTTCCCCAGTATTCCCTACATTACTTGTCAATACACAAAAACTAATACGTCAGCGAAACACAGCCAAAGCGATTAATACGGAGGCCTTTGAGTCCACAGCACTGTACAGATGACAGTTTTGTAAAGCCAAGCTTCACTTGAGCTGAATAATCATACTATGAGGCTAAACAAGAGAGCATAAATATAAATGATAGCTGGATGGACTGGAAAAGCAACAAGATTGAAGGTTGAGGTGAAGTGCCATGGCTTTAAAAGTAAAAAGGTAAACCTTATCATCAGCTTTCAGGGTGGCTTGCTTCACAAGAGTGGCATTTTCCTGACCTCAGAAAAACACACAGACCTGTTCTCGCTAATTTCATGAAGTGCTTTGTATCGCTGATAAACAGATTTCATTTAGGTTTTGTTAGCATGTAAACTGATAATTTTAAAAGCAGTGCAATAATTTTATGCAGCAATCCTGCCATATTAAATTACATACATTAAAATTTGATAGGGCCTTCAGAAATATTCAAGCTTTAGCTGGCCTTAGTTGCCAAATGTTATCCTCATTAAACAATCCAGCTGCAAGGTGCATGGATTTATGTTTAAAAAAAAAAAATTTCATTATTTCACTAACTTGCAGTATTTCAATTGAGATTGCCAGTAAGGTTTGTGCTCCTTCTTAGGCCATTGCTGACATCTCTACTACTCCCTGAAAAGAGGTTGTAGCAAGGTGGGGGTCGGCCTCTTCTCCCATGTAACAGCGATAGGACGAGAGGTAACAGCCTCAAGTTGTGCCAGGGGAGGTTCAGGTCAGATACTGGGCAAACATTTCCTCTCAGAAAGAGTGGTGAGTCATTGGCACGGGCTGCCCAAGGAGGTGGTGGAGTCACCGTCCCTGGAGGTGTTCAAGAAAGGTGTGGTTGTGACACTGGGGGACACGGTTAATGGGCATGGTGGGGATGGATTTATGGTTGGACTAGGTGATCTTAGACGTCTTTTCCAACCTTAATGATTCTGTGATTCTCTGACTTTCATCATGCTGTTAGATGGATTTTGTTGATGCAAACGCTGCTCTGCCCAGTTTAAGGCATGAACTGGTACTTGGGGAAAATATTTCTGTGATACTTTGCAGAAAGTGTGAAAATTCTAATCTAAGTGAGAAACACTTTCAATATTTTATTTATCTTACTATGATTAGTGAATGGAGACAGAAACAAGCAAAGTTATCCAACTGCTGCTCCACAGGTTTACCCCCTGACATGTGCTTGCTTTCTGTTGCTGTGATTTTGCATTCCTGACAACAGCTTTAATAAGGCCATAGGGGTGGTGGGGCACAACCATGTACAAGCATGTAACAAGATTCTGCTGTTTTGAGCTGTAGTTTTGCTTTGACATCACAGGTGATCTTGGCGTTTCCATTCAGCGTAGAGATACTGGATCCTGTCCAGGGAACTTGGCTTGGGTGAGTGAACAGAAACCCTGGGAACACCTCTCTTTAGCGTGACTTACACAGGCACTGCTGGGCATGATCACACTCATATGAAGTTTGCTTGCTTTGTCATGCATGTGTTTTGGATGATTTTAATGTTTTGATGAAACAGTTCACAGAGAGGAACTGAGCAATATTAGTTTCATTCATCCTATTTGTTCCAGACTCTACCGTATTGCATAGCATTGTGTTATTAATGTTCTGGTGTTTGCAGTAGTAAAAATTAGCTGTATTACAATATTTATTTTAATTAACCTTCCCATAAATTACAGTACTTGATTGTTCTATACTCAGTTCCTGTTTGTTTGTTGAGACTTTAGCTCCACGAGCATTCTCTACTAGTGATACTAAAGACAAACATTAACACGAGAAATTTTAGATACACATATATTAACTATGGATTGTTGAGACTGCCTAGTGAGGTTTTAATTCTCTGTTAAACATTTATGACAGTGAAAAATCCAGTATAGAATTTGAAAGGCATGATTTCATGATGAAGCCAATTTCCAGCAGGTGTTGTTTGCTCTACAGAAAGAAAAGAAAGCCTTAAGAAAGCCTTTATACTTCTGCAAGATCTCATCGTGCATAATGCTAATAAAGAAGAATTAGCTCAGATTGTTGTTGACAGCAAAAAACTTCTTCATTGTTTCAACCAATCAGGCACCCACACTTGGGAAGTATTATAAGCAACTACTAGGAACAAGAAAATGAACGTGGGGAAAAGTGGAGACAACATTTCCTTTTCTCCAGTTATTCTTGGTAGGTTGGGATGGTCATCCTGAGTCCTGACTAAGACATAGGAGCGACATCACCCCCAGTGGGAGCACCTCTCAACACACAGGTACAAATTTGCTTCTGTTTTCTGTATGTTCTGCTTTTAGAAAAACTTCTGGATTATGCTTTATTAAGCAAGACTGGAACTCCAATGTTTTAAAACAGAAGATTATTTTCCTCAAATTCATTTTGAAGTAAGATGCTGCATTTTGAAGTAAGATGCTGCAGCATCAAAGTGCTTTACGAAAGTGATGCTCGCAGGCAGGAGTTCAGTTGGTTGGAGGGAAGGTGGGCTTTGAGATGCTCCAGCTCTGGTCAGCTTGATGCAGAGATTTTCTTAAGGTGTTGATGCAAGTTATGTTTTCCTGTGATTGTTGGCATCAGGTGATTGATTATGGTAAACAATAATGAAAGCTGTAATGCTTATGCTAAACAGACTCTTTAGTAGTGTCTATTGCAATAGGACAAGACGAAATGGTTTCAAAGTAAAGGAGAGGAGATTTAGATTGGCTATAAGGAAGACGTTTTTTACAATAAGGGTTGTGAGGCACTGGTTGTCTAGAGAGGTGGTGGATGCCGTGTCCCTGGAGACACTCATGTTCTGGATGGACATGGCTCTGAGCAACATGATGTAGCTGTACATGTCCCCGTTGGTTGCAGGGGAGTTGGATTAGATGGCCTTTAAGGGTCCCCTCCAACTCAAACGATTCTATGATTCTGCATAGTCATAAACTGTTAGTTGACTATTTTTGGATTATGTCAAATTTTAGAAATTGCGTGGCCCAAGAGGAATGGATCTGTAGAGCAAAATGGTTTGTGCTGAGGATGTGATGTTCCTTGTACATGCATTTTGGAGGTTTTACTTAAGTTCAGGTATATTCTTGTGACAGTGAACACCCGTTAGCATCAGGGAAAAGGGATCACTTCATGTGCTCCCAGACAGGGTGCCCAGTAACTGGAGGTGTCTGGGGGAGCTAATCCAAACCAAAACACTAATGCAAAGGCACCCAAATATATCATTTAATTGTTACCTTGGGGCCTGGGGTATGGATGCAAACTGTGTCATATCACCTGCCCTCATCTCAGGTCCAGCCTCGAGCTGCTGTGTTTGCAGAAGGAGCCCCAGCCTGCCCTGCCACATCAACATCTCTTTTGCAGAGAGAAGAGGAGGCAAATGCAGCTCTCATTTCCTCTATTTAATCTGCAGACTGGATAATAAGGAAGTGGGAAATGTGTGTTTGATGACCTCAGGCCATGTCTATGCCTGAAAATAAAGGCATAGATCTTTGTGAAGATCACAGCCTGGCTCACACCCATGCATGGTAGCTCTTTTCCCTCCAAAACCAAGGTCGACTCAGGTAAAATCCTCACTCCCTTGTAGTGAAGGTGAACGTCTCTCATCCTTTTTCTTCTTTTCCTTTTTTTTTTTTTTTTAATCTTGTTGAGACTTGAAGAAAAATGCAGCAAATCCAGAATCCTCTTTCTGCCATATCTCTTCAGACAAGCAGCACCACTGGCCTACTACAGCTCTTTCTCATGGGAACAATAAGGCTTCCCAAAGCAGAAGGGCGTAGCCATGTATCTTATAGTGAATATTATATAAATGTTATATTTTTGCTTTGTTTTGATTTGTTTTGATTTTGGCCATTTTAGGTTAATTGCAAGATTGCAGTTCCCATTCTGAAGTACATTTTGCTTCCATGCTGACTTCTGAGTGCACCACCTTGGTCTTGTGCCTCTGTGTTTTCTATCTGAAATTTGGTTTGCCTTCCAGCTTGGTTATGATGAAGAATTAAGGCAAACCAGAGAGCAAGTCATTCTGCATGTCATTGAGCTGGTACTCAACCTACTGCCAACGCTTACTACAGATAATTCCTATGGTAGTCCTTGTGTCCTACATTTGTTTCACCTACAGACTCCAATTTCTGCCTTCTCACACAAGGCAGAAGACAAAACAAACAGAAAATTGCTCTCACAAGCGAAAGTCACAGCTTGAACAACATGATTAAAAGACTTCATGTCTGTGATGTTGTATATCCTCAGTTAAATCAAAGCATGAGGTCTCTGCTCAGTCAAGTAGTCTTTATTCAGACAGAAACCTTGTGGCAGGGAGGCACTTCACCTCACCGGGGACCTCAACTGCCTTCTGAAGGTACCAGTCTTATATTCAGGCTTGTAATAGTCAGCCCAAAAACACACCTATGTCCCTGTATACATCAGCACAGAATTAAAACTGCAGTTTTCTGTATTGCCCTCATTGCCTTCCCACAATGAATCAAGAGATATTATAATAACACAGAATATCTAACACAGAAGATTTCTTGGGCTTTTACCAGAGAGATAATATATATATATATATATTCTAGAATTTGGAAAAGAAGAATAAGCTGAGTATTTTTGTAAGAATTATCTTCTGATGTCATTACAACTAAGTGAACTGCACTAGAATAGAAACAATATGTACAAGGAGACTTGGGCTCCTAAACCATGCTTACATTGGCATTTGAGTGGGGAAACCTCTTCTCAGAGCTGTACACAGATCATTTTCTGCAGAGTGTAGTTTGCATAAAGCTGTATTGTTCCCTATTCCAACTCACTCAGAGGGCTTTTTGTGATTTTTTTTTCTGCTTTTACTCCCCCAGATCTTACATGCAATCCATTTTTTTCTTTTCATTTTACCACTGCTGTGTCATGCTTCCTTCTTTGGCCCCTTTGTGAGGTGCAAAGGAGGGTTCAGGCTTCTACCTCTCCTCCCATGAGTAGCATTTCCCTCTTACAGCAGCCTGCAGCATGGCCAAGGCACAGGAGCATCCCCTAATTGATCTTGGGACCCACAGTGACTGGACTGGAGAAGTCAGGCTCAGCATTTCATATATTCATAGAATCATAGAGTCATAGGATCACAGAATGGCTTGGGCTGGAAGGGACCTCAAAGCCCATCCAGTCGCAACCCCTCCCCATGAGCAGAGTTGTCACCCACCAGATCAGGTTGCCCAGGGCCCTAGCCAACCTGGCCTTGAATGCCTACATTTAGCTTGCATCATCATTTAGTTCACACACCCCTGGTTTTACTCAACAGACATTAAAACAACAACAACAAATACCCATAACGAAAACACAAAATGTCTTACATTGCATTAAGGATATCTTACTGAGGATGATGAGGCAGTGGCACAGGCTGCCCAGAGAAATTGTGCCCCATCCCTGGAGATGTTCAAGGCCAGGCTCGATGGGGCCCTGGGCAGCTCTGTTCTGGTGGGTGGCAACCAGCCCATGATATGGGGTTGGAACTAGATGGGCTTTGAGGTCCCTTCCAACCCAAGCCATTCTATGATTCTATGAAAAGAGAGAAGATGTGTCTTTGTCACATAACATCAAGGTGGCATGCAAATGAGATAGAGTTCACAAAATTCAGTTTTTGTCTGGCACCCCTGTTTATTAAATCAATTGTTATTTGTTAGATTCTCTTCTGTTCTTTTCTTACTTGGACTGTCTGCTGATAATAATTGCTTAACAGGCATAAGACACCAAGAGCAACATTTTACATTTAGTTATGCTACACTTCACCTTTCTCAGATTATATTAATTATAATTCATGGCCTTAGCAAACCATTCTTATAAAGGACACTCAGATAAAGAGGAAAAACAAATGTGATCTCTGCCTCTAGTGCACTGATGCAAGCCATGCTAACTCACTGATTAAATGATCAATCCTTGTGTAATTATCCCTATATCACAAACTGGTAAACACAGGCAAAAAGCTGGCTTTCCTTGTGATAGCCAGCACAAGGATATCTTATCCATTGTTAGTTAGCATTTTGCCTTAATGTTCACAAACTTCAATAAGGGAACATTCTTGTATTTTAAATCAGTCATGGTGCTTTAGAAGGGGATGAGAAATGTGGTATCAGTCTGTCATATTTTGAAAAGCATGGTAGAGTTTGTATTTCATCAGCTGGCTAGAGTTTTGTATAACATCACTTAATAAAATTACACATTTTCCTTAACACAAATGAACATGTTCTGGTATTTGTTGAAAGGAAGAACTACAAAACAGGTGTAATATAAAGCAAACGTGTGACCAATACCTGCTTTTTTTCCCTACTCAACATCTGTCTTCTTGGGACATGGCCATTTGGGGTAAGATTCAAGGTGCCTTCATGGTTTTCTGAAAAGGATTCAGGACTGGCCTCTGGTCGGCACAGTCTGGCAACAAGGGTGCTCTTTTTCTTTCGCTGCCTCCAGAACATCACACCTGGGACTAGCCCCAGGTGGAGCAAGCCACCCGCTGCAGGTTCCTCCCTGGGGACAGGGCGATGGGCTCAGCCCGAAGCTTGCCATGATCTGAGGCTCATCCCCGTGCAGCTGCACAGCCAGAGCCCCTGAGTGCAAGGAAGCTGTAGCGGATCTACCTGGACAACATTTCTTCAGCTCCTTACAGGAAATCAATGTGAGGTGCCATCAAGAGCCTTACAAAGGTAAATTACTTGCCATTGCTACTTCTTCTCCACTGCTTCTTCCTCTCTGTTTAGGAAACTGCAGTCCTTTGACACGGTCTGAGTTGGCCTATTAGTCTGAGATGGCCTATTATCTAACTGGGCTCTTATTTTCTGCCTCATTCTGATTTTTAAGGACAGGCACTTGCCTCACCACTCCCTTCAAAGTAATCAAATGTAATGAGAATCTGTGCTAAGCCTGTTCATTAAATACTTCACAGTGAAGTTCATCAGGCCCAGTCTACTTCAAGTATTGAACTTAGCCAAGGCTGAGGCGCTGAAGCATGAACTTGATATTTAAGGATATTACTTCCAGCATATCTACTACTTGGTATGGGAAAACTGAAAATAAGCTAGCTAACAGGCATCAGCAAGTAACTGCAATGCTTTTCTGTTATTAGGGCCGTGTTTTCTCATATTGGTATTGTCACTGAGGTGCATCATTGGAAAAAACATTCCTTTCTCTCACCAGTCTGTTTTAATGCTTCCAGGCCTTTACTGTTTTATGTTGAGAAGGAGCGTCTCTCTAGGAATATCCCACAAATACCAAGCCAGAGCAGAGTAACTCCACGGAAGCCAGGGCAGCAGTACCTATAGGAGTGAATGAGGCTTCTTAGGTTTTCCAAAGAGCTAAACTACTTTGCAGTACCTCTTGATTTTATTGCCTGGATCTATAGGCTTTTTGTGAAGTCCTAAACATTTCCAGGTCCCCCCGTCCATAGTTGTTTGTATTCGCCTTTCACATTCTGATTTTGCTGCTTAAAGGGCAAGGAAAGTTTACAGAATGGAAAGACCTTGGAGTGTACAATATCAAACGACGGAGTGGCCTCAAAGGAAAACATATTTCATTAAAAAGAAAAAAGAGTTTCCTCGCAAATCCAGCTTGTTTTACCCACCCAGATCTGTCTTTTTGTTGCCTCTGTGGTAACACATGTTTTATGTGAACCTATATTAAGATGAATTTTAACCTACAAATAACTAGATACAGCTCTGCAGTAGGAGGGAATTCCTACAAGATGATGTAAAGTATTTTAAGCAGTAAAATTAAAAATAGCACATAAAATCTGACCAGTAGATTTGGATCTGAACCAAGGCAACACATTTGGGAAACATTATCAAGTTTATCAGGGGTAACATATCACAGAAAATCTGCTTCTGTTTATACGCCATTTATTATTCATTTTTGACATTTCCCTTTTTTCTTCAACTTTTTTACCCCTAAGCAAATATATGTTAGACTTAACTGAAATGTGAGATAACAGACTGGCATTTTTATTTCTTTCTCTGTAAGACAGAAGCAGATCTGAGTAGAAGCAAAGAACAAGAAAAAAAAATAGTTGACAGAATAGCACTGGTAATAAAAGGGAAATCTGTCTCACAAAGAAAACCAAGAAAAATTGAAACATCAAGTAAGATGAAATTAAGGGCCAAGTTCTGTCCTTCCCTGTGCTGTCTTGCACTCCATGACGCATAAACAGCACATTACAAACTGCTTCAAGCTTACCATATTCATGAAAAAAAAAAGATTTCTTTAATGACTGGGACACCTGTATCAATAGGAATGCCAGCAGAGATGATTTTGCCTATGTTTTTCAGGATGTTTGCACATCAAAACAGTTAACAAGTCTATCTCAAGAGGTAACACTTAAAGCAACTTAAATGTCGGTAAATGACCCAGTCCCTCAGTATTACTCAGCTGAATTCTCACTGATGCCATTGCACCAAATTTTAAATGATAACTTTTGTCTGAGACTGAACAGCCATACTGGTATTGATCTGCCTTCAAGATAACAGTAATTAATTAATTAAGTTGGTTTAAATGTGATCCAAAGTCAGCCAGGACGCATGCAGCCCTTCTACTGAATGCAATTCAAGTTGGAGCTCCACTGAAATTTTGGTTATTTTATGTTAGTCCTTTGCCCGTCGGTAGTTTGTGACTTTCTTCAATGGATCATGCCCTTGAGAGCAGTAGTTGAACACTGTTTTGTTTTGAAGCTCAGATCGCAGCTGAGATGAATGTTTGTTATTCTGCGCTTGGATGAGCAAAACTTTTGGACTGTTTTCAGGAGCAGACCTTGCACATGATGCTCTAGAATACACGTGCATCAGAAAGTGCTCCTCACAAATCAAAGAGAGCAAATGCCACACAGAGCACAAAAGGGTGAGACATTCATTTTAAACTGCAAGGAACATCCCAGAATTCATATAAACTTACATTATTTCGGTTTTATTTGAGCACATGCTGCAGTTTTGAAAATAGATTTTTTTGAGTCTGTGTAATAAAATTGCTCTGTGATTTTGTGATTTGTTGCATGCTGTTGCTGATGCGAAAGCTTAATTAGAATAACAAACTGTCGAATATTTTCAATTGAACAGTTATTTATGGTAATGAAAGAGAAGATTTATTTTTAAGATTCTCGTAATTAGAGTGTACAGTTGAGTTTTGAGATTCACACTCTGATGCTACAAAGGAAATTTTGGATAACTCTTCACTTCTGTGGCAAAGCACAAAACTGGTGTTTTGTTAACATCTCTTAAAACAGTGTTCAGAGGACATTTGTTCAAAGTGGATACAGATGGAAGAGACCAGAGAGAGTAAGTCAAAAGCAGTTCCTCGTAACCCAGTAAGGTTGAACTGCTGAACCCTGGGGTGGAAATTAGCAGCGCCGGTTCTGCTGTCAGGTAGCTGAGTGCTACTAGAAAAAAAAGATGATTTATTAGAGCACATGAAGAACAAGATACAGCTTGTAAGAATGAAGAGGGTTTTTGTTTGTTTGTATTCAGCTTGGCAATTCAAAGGGTAATGACTTGAACAGACTTGGAAACAGATCCCCAAAAATCAGCTAAACCAGTACGAGAACCAAATCACGTACCTACTGAGCTGCTTTTTTTCCTCTCTTCCATTTTTGCAGAAATCCCAGTAGAAGACAGCTGTGACACTGCACTGAGCACTGCACAAAGTAAAAGCTTTTGGATACTGGGAACACTTACAGATGCAGTACTTCACTTTAGGATTAGTGAAAAAGTTGGCATTTTGTCCAAGCCAAGACCTTTGGCATTTCAATCCAACCTATGATCCCTATGGTCCACAGGGGAGAAGCTGAGACATTTATAGAGGGCTGATTTGGTCCATTGTAACACAGGAGATCCTGAAAGAATGAGGCTCTTCAGTAGCCTGTATCTCCCCCTATGCGACATTTAGGTCACAATTTGCGATCTTAGGCAAAGCCCGGGGCTTCATAAGTAGTGCCCCTTGAAAGACTAAATGAAAATTTAGGTTCTAACAGCTGCCACCTCTATTTGTCAAGATGTGGCAGGCTGGACTCAGAAGTCTGTGCTTCAAATGGCCTACCAGGCCAACCTGAACAAAACTTTATCTGCTGAATTTATCTGAATTTATCTGCTTCGAGCACAAGAAAAACTGCATTTTCTAATTTTGCAAAGAGATGATAAAAGAATAAATTAATGCCATTAAAAACAAGGCACGATGGTCTTTTTTAGCCACTCTGATCACGAACCGTTTTCATCCTGCTTTCAAGATCAGGGAGGTAAATGACCCACCACTGAGAAGTCTAGAATGCTGTATTTCATTCTGATGCTTCTTGACCCATGAAGCCAATAAAAGATGTCTCAGAGGAATTCTTCCAGCAGAAGTTTCTAATATAATTGTGATACAAGTGAATGAACACCCCAGGAAAAACGGACTTTCCAAACACAAAAAATCCCAGACTGACTTTCCAAAAACTGCTGTTTCATGGGCCTTTTATTTTACACAGAAATGGTCCAACTACTATCTAGTTTAAAAAATAATACACATTAAATTGAAGCCTGTAACTTCCCACAGCTAATATACACAAATGTTTGCTTGTTAGTCTCTCATTGCCAGATTTTTAAGTATGATATCTCAATTGTTACTAGGTCAGGAGGAGAGGATAAGTTCTGTTTTTATTTTTTTTAATTTGTTTAAAATGTCATAAGTATGAGAGAACCGTGGGATATCAGACTTCCCAACATGAAGAATTATCTGTAGCTCAGGCTATGTCAAAGTCTACTAAAATGTTTCTATGTTTTTTTCAGTTCTGTTACACCATGCCTCCCAATGCAACCTACTGGCATACTCAGAAAACTCCTGTATTGTAAAACTACAGTTTCCATTTAAAAAATACATCCAATAAGGAGGACTACTGGTGTTTGTTAGAGAAATAATCTTGTCTCCAAAATAATATTTTTTAACAAATGAATTTAAACTACTTTGCAGACAGCATACATTTGAGTGTTTTACTGACTTCATATAACCTGCACTGGATTGCATCGTTTATAAGTAACCAATTCGATCATGAAAGACAAAAAATGAAGAGTAAAATATTTAGTTTTATTCATTTACCTCAATTAAAGTGATTACAGTTGTACAATATATAATCAGAAAAGTGGGTCTTAATGTGAATATGAAAGCACTGAACAAAAGAAATCTTCATTGGGTGTTTAAGCTTCCAAATTTAATAAAACAAATGTCACTCTGACAGACTCTGTAAAACAAATGTGGCATTCACCTTGCAGTTGAGAACACAGCTACAAAGAACTGCATAAGTCAGTTGTTAGTAATAATCTTTCACTGAGTAAATATTATATGTGGTATAATAACTGCATGCCAGAGTATGAGCGATCCAAAATTAATCAGAAGAACAAACACATACATTTAACCTGATACACATAACACAGATCACTTCAAAATCCTTTCATACAGTTGGCTAGATAACACAAGTTTTCTTTGTCTAAATAAATGTTTTTTATAGATATACTTTCTAGTTTGGCCTTGCATTGATATATTCGATAACTCAGAAGCTAGGGACATGTTTACTTGTAAATGAAGTTCACCTAAGAATCCTAATTTAAGTCCACTCCTCCTGACCCAATAACAACTGCAATATCATACTTAAAATTCTGGCAATGAAAGACTAACAAGCAAACATTTGTATATGTTAGCTCTGGGAAGTTACAGTCTTCAATTTAATTAATATTAATTAATTCATATTAATTAATTCATATGTAAGAAGACAGAGAAATTCTGCCACAGTTTTCCTGGCAGAAGAGTGCAGCTGTGTGTCATTTCACTACAATTCGTGGAAATATTCTCTAAGTCCATCCACTAAAGTGAATGCAGCATCAGAGTAAGAACAATCACATGGGCTCTAATAGCAATTTTCATCCAAGCCACATAACATTTCTGAACTTTAAATTATTTGTCATCTTAAAATGGCAAGAGGAATGTCAAGAATGTCTTAATAATCAAGTCTATATATTTGTCACGGTCCAAATATCCAAGACAAGATTTTGATAATTCCACCATGGACCCAAATTAAGATCAGCTGAAAATTCATGACATATCTTCCTGCTAAACTAGGGATTAGTGTCTGGTTGGCCTATTTTTTAACTACATAGGTATTGACTTTCTAGAATACCTACTGCACTGATCTTTTTAGTTTTAATTTCAAAGCAGTCAAGAGTCAGATCTCTGCAAGATTATCGAGTTACGTCATTGATCTGCACCAGCAGAAGACTCAATTTGCTCAGTAATAAGCAATTTGGGTCAAAGGCCACAACTGAAAAAAATACAAAGGATATCATTTACACTCATGTCAATCAGAAACAGCTCTCTTGCAATCGAGTTACATTTGTGTCAAACTTGTGCAAAGGAGAATCAGGTTTTCAGAATTTGGATTATTTGGCAATTTGGAATTCACCTTTATTAGTCTGTAGCTACTAAAAATATTAGATCTATTAAACTTGCTTTTTAACTGAACTGGGTTTTATTTAGTTATTGATGAATTATAATCATGTCACTGTTTCAGCTTACTGGCTTCATGTCCATAGATTCTGGAGTTATGCATTAGAGAATCTATCTGCGGCAAGAGAATAGAGTGGACTACTTTTTAAGTAAATTAAAAGACTCTCTTAAAAATATTAACAACATTTTGGATAAGCAAGATTTGTATTTCTTGACATTTTATGCCATTTCAGAACACATGTAATTTTTAAAACATATTCTGAACTACACAACTATAAAGCGATTTCCAAGAAAGATTAAATTTGGGATTTTTTTTTTTTTTTAAGGCTTTGGTTGGAAGAATTGCACGGGTTACATTCCTGACGAGGAACCCAGGGAATGTGGCTTATCTTCAAGGTTCACCTCATCCAAGCTCAAGGATGAACCGTCCTGATGTGCAAGAAGCCAAGCCAAACTTAAAGTAGTATGCAAGAACAGGGAACAGGGAGAAGTGACCTAGGAAGACCAAAGCCTCTCTGGAGTTAAATGTGTTGGAGATGAAGGCCAACCAAAAGGGCTTCTATCAGAATATCAGGAGCAACAGGAATGCAACAGAAAACATATTCCCACTGCTAAATGTAATAGAAGACCTGGTTACAAAGAATATGGGCAAGGAACTCAGTGCTTTCTTTGCCCATGTCTTTAATGGTAGGATTTGCCTTCAGAAAAGTCTGGAGTAAAAAGTTACTCCAAGTGGAGGAGGTTCAGGTTAGGAAGTATTTAAACGAACTGAACATACACACATCCATATGACCTGATGGGAAGCATCGTTAGTGTTGAGAGAGCTGACTGATGTCACTGAAGACAGGATGAAAACAAATGCTACTCATTGTTAATTCAAGTAGTGCAAGCAGACTTTAGAGAACTACAGGTTTCTTGGCTTCACGTGACAAGCTTGATCATCCATGGGAATCTGACAGAACAAGTCCTCCTGGAAACAATTTCCAAACATAGAACAGGACAAGTAGTTGCTTGGAGCATTCAGTGTTAACTGACAAACTGGAAATTGTGTCTGATTAACCTGCTGGCCTTCTACAACGAGATGACTGGCCTGATGAACGAGGGAAGAATAGTGGATGTTGCTTATTTTTCACTTCAGCAAGGCTTTTGACAGTACCTTCTGTAACATATTCATAGACAAACTGCTGAAATACAGATGAGATAACAAGACAGTGAGGTATACTCAGGAATGGCTGAACTGCCAGGCTCAAAGGTGTAGTGAGTAGTAGCACAAAATCCTTCTGGATTCCAAGCACTAGTGGTGTACCTCAGTGGTTGATACTGGGGACAATACTGTTTAACGTCTTCATTAATGATTTGGAGGGTGGGATGGGAATTTTGCAGATGAAACAAAACTGGGAGGAGTGGTTTGATACACAGATGCTTGTGTTGTCATTGAGAGAATCTCAAAAGATTAGAGAATTATGAAGTTTAACAATGGGAACTACCACTGCCAAGTCCTCTACCTAGGGAAGAATAACCTCCTCCATGTGTACAGGTTGGAGGCCAAGAAGCTACAAAGCACTTTGTCAGAAAGAAAAGTGAGGCATCTGTTGGACAGCAGAATTCACATGAGTCTGCAATCTGCCCTCACAGGAAAAAAAAAAAAAGGCCGGCAGCATCCAGGGCTGCATAAGGAATAGTATCATGAGCAAGCTGAGGAAGGTGATTGTTCTGCTCTGTTCAGCACTGGTGGCACACATCTGGACTGCTGGTAGTGGGTATGGGGTCCCCGGTACAAGAAAGACATGGACTTACAGGAGCGAATCCAGCAAGGGGCTGTGAAGATGAGGAGACCAAAACATCTGTCATATGAGTACAGGCTGAGAAACCAGGGACTCTTTAGCCTGGAGAAAAGATAGCTTAAGGGACTCTTAGCAAACTGCACAAACTTCAGATGCACGGCAGTCAAGAAGACAGAGTCACTCTTCTTAGTGGTGCCCAGCAACAGGCAAGAGGCAAAGAGCACGAATGAGATTTGTGAAATTGAGCTTAAATATATGCAACTTTTGTTTTTTATTTTTTTTGCTGTAAGGGTAGTCAAACTCTGGAACAGATCTCCCACATAAGCTATGGACTTTTCATCCTTGGAAATACTCAAAACCTGAAAAAAACTGCTTTAGTTAAACATACTTTGAGCAGGGAAGGTTATATTAAACCTTCAGAGGTCTCTTCTGACCTCAACTACTCTGATTCCATGAAGTTCATAAAGTTGTCTAAACATTAAGTTTCTCTTTTGTATTTCTCATTGGTTTTGAAGCCTTGTTTTGCAAACATGAAGAAAAAGGAAATTTGTCTACATTCTGATAGGTTTTCTTTAAGAGCTGTAAAGATATATGAAAATGCATACAAAGATCTTTGTAGTCAAAACTAGGCGTGGGATTAAAAAAAAAAAAAGCCATATTTCCCAAATATTTGCATACATGTAGTGGTGCGGTATTTTTGTAGGAATATATTGATTCCATTAAGCTTCTCAAGGAGGAAATGGAAAAGGGGAAAGAGATCATTTGATATGACGAATTTATGCCCTTCTTTGTTTAATTCAGTGTATATGTAAGAACACAAGTCATCTTATATACTACTTGCATCTCAATACCAGTCTAAGTTTAGCAGCAATACAACAGAGAAAGCAACAGAGATAATTTTGCGTTGCTTTGTAAGTACATGGAAAACATTAGATAATTTATATGAGTGATGTAGTTTATCACATACCAGTAAATATACTTTTAGAGACTATGCTTTTTGACAGCCACTCAGAGGCAGCAGAAAGCTTTAAAGTCATGAGTTATGCTTCTGAATTGAGATTAAATCCATCAATTATTTTGCAGCTATTCTAGTCTTTCAAATTCATACCAACCTAAAATAGCACCTTTTTTTACTACAAAACAACCCTCCCCTCCCCTTTTTTTTTAGGGCTATTCTGACCCAAACTAGTCACGCTTATTTATACCCATTCTGAAATGCTCTCATTTTGATACAATCTCTCATTAAGATATTCTTATGTAATGATGAGTCACAGTAACAAGAAGCATCGACAAAATGGAGATCAATAACTTTGACCATTAGCTTACAGAGCCTCTCTTCTAAGAGTAATTCATTTACACTTAGGACTAAATGAATCATCCTTTGGTGATCTCACTGATTATAAAGGCAGTCTGAAATGTCCACCACAGCCTAGGATGACTACCGTGCAGATACAAATTTCATGGATGGCCTCGAGTTGTGCCAGAAGAAACTCAGGCTGGACAACAGGAAATACTTCTCCAAGATAGTGGTCAGGTGCTGGAATGGGCTGCCCAGGGAGGTGGTGGAGTCACCATCCCTGGAGTTGTCCATTAAGATGTTGTACTGAAGGATATGGTTTAGTGGGGAAATATTGGTGGTAGGTGGACGGTTGGACTGGATGATCTTGGAGGTCTTTTCCAACCTTGGTGATTCTATGATTAATCTCCTCCACTATGTAAAGCAGTATCAACCATTTCTCCTGGTCAAAATGACAGACAACTGACACTAATTATAAAAAAAATTCAGGAACTGTTTAACTAACTTGAAG
The DNA here is from genome assembly GCF_002078875.1 of Numida meleagris. Lineage (NCBI taxonomy): Eukaryota > Metazoa > Chordata > Aves > Galliformes > Numididae > Numida > Numida meleagris. Next base: position 100,431,960 of record NC_034411.1, read on the forward strand.
TTGTATTGGTGTGGCATGCAAGTGAAATATTTTAAATGATATTTAAAGAAACTACACACTGGATATATATATAAAAGCGAGCCTACTACATCTCAGATAAAAACACAAGTACTTCTCAACTTTTTAATGTTGTCTCTAAATACAGACAGTGCCAATGCTTACTGTACCAAACTTTTTATTATTTCAAACAAACTTCTGTACAAAAACATCACAGCAGGCAAAGAAATTCAGTGGTTTCAGCAAACAGCACATGACAACTTGGAGAATGCTTTAAAGTTTACATTTTTATTACACAAGTGACGAATAACTTTCCTCTGGGCTACTTAAAGACTTCATTCTTTGACAAGTGATTGCAGGTAAGCATGTATTAACATTAGATACCGTAACTCAATAGAATGATCTGTAATTCATCTTGACTTATCTAACTGAAATTGAACAAAACAGAATTTTCCCGCATATATATTTGTAAATGCCTCCCCATTAAAAATGGAGTTTGTAAACAGTGGCTTTACTACTGTAAAATAGCAGTGTGATCACTGCTTACAGAAAAACAACTAGCAATTTCTAATTCTGTTCCTGATGATAACAGTGATCTGCTAAAACTGCAGATCTATGAAATGAACTCTACAGTTGCAGTGCTTTCCTGCTTCATTACATGTATAATGCTAACATCTGTGGGTTCTCACAAGATTTGAGAAACCTCATAGTGGTAATTCTGCTCTGAAATAAACTCTAAGGCAATTCTAAAGAACTTAAGATAGTAATACTGTTTAAGGACAGAGTTCAATGACTAAATTTGTAACAGCGCAGCTGAGTTTCAGCAGACCAAATGCATCTTCAAACTCCTATGGTTAATGTTCTCAGAAGTGAAAGGCGTGAAAATTCCAGTGACAGCACACAACCTCTGATTTACGTACACAAGAATAAACAAATCTGAACCTGTGCACAAGCACTGGAGTTTTCCTGCATATATGCAAAGTACACAATTGAACATATTTTCAGAACGTGACCTCTGCAAGAATATGTACAGCAATTACAGATCACTCAGAAAAGACACTCAACAGAGCACGAACACTTTGCTGCTTTTGGCAAAATATTTCTATTCCGTTTACTGGAAAAAATTACTAGAAAGTAAGAACAATCAACTCAGAAAGGAATTCAACTCCTTGAAGCATCAATCACATCTAGAAAAACAATGAAAAGCAGTGAGCTGAAACATACCCGTGCTGATTCTGAATCAGCTGATGAATATTACTATCAAGGAAATTGATAGAGTGCCTAGGAACAGCTCAGGTCTTGAAGCCCGTTTATATCATCCCTAGTCTGATGAGGCCAATTTGACACTGGGGAAGTTTACTGCTACAGAAGAGTGTTCTGCTTTATTAATTTTGTATTAGCAAAAAAAAAATAAAAAAATAAAAAAAATCCTTACCAGGTAGAGCTGTCTCTAACAGATAATGTTTACCATGATGTATTTACACTGCAAAACCCTTTATTTTTAAGTGAAGAAATTAGCATTTTCCCTTACCTTTCTAAATCTAATAAAATTATTCAGAATTTTCAAAATCTAGCAATGGTCTTGAAACACAGTTTATAATTATTTATATTATATTTGAAAAGAGTATTAATTTTCCCACTGGTGGAAAAGAACAGGCTATACATACTAAAAGAGGCAAAATGACCTCTTTTGCAATACATTTTTGGATGTCAGCCAGCACATAACTCTTAAAATTACATAGATCTCCACTAATTACAGGAAAAACAACATATTTAATGATGCTGATGAACATTCAGGTATTCTCCTATACATACAATTTTACTTTCTCTGTTATTAACTTTCACCTCCTTTAAAGTTCCTCTCCTATGGCAGCTTTGACATTTCAGTTTATCTGATTTCCATTTTGTCTTCACTACTGCTTGTCTTCCAGAGAAGGCATTTAAGGATTAAAATGCACAGATAAACTGTTTTTGCTAAAGTATCTAAGTAAAAAAGTATTTTAAAAGTCAAAAGATAAAGGCTAGCATACAAACTTAGGCTGCATTATATATAGTCAGTTGGGTTATGACTACAGGTTCATCTATTTTAGCAATGTGAAGAAAATGGTTATGTAAATACACACAAGTATTAACATCAAACTGTATTAAATTATGTAAACATACACATCTTCTGTGGTCAATACAAACATCTAACTCGTCTCAAGACACTACTGCAGCATAGCTCGGATTTGTTTTGAAGTAGATTCATCATTCAGGTGTTTTGTAGTGAACCTAGGAATTACAAGTTAAAACAGTATTTAATAAAATGAGCAGGGATTTAGAAAGTCTAAAAACTTCACTGGCTGTTTTTGAAATATAGTTCATTTACACAAAGATACATGTATATTCCTTTACTCACTGATCACTGATAGTTAATTACTAACAGTTCACTGCTCTTTATCTTCTAAATATCCCTCACAATACATTATTCTTTGTTAATAGGTGGAGAATTGAGGCTAAATCCTGGCCTCAAGCCAACAATCATAGTAACATCAGTGCAGCAAGAGTGTCAATTTAAAAGACAGGTGTGCAGTCAAATATGGTGCCTCTGACATGGCAGGAAATTGAAGTCAAATCATCTTATTTCAAGAACAGCACTTGATTCTGTAGAATTCTCTTTTCTTTCAGTTAAATGCTCAAAAGAAATGTAATACATTGAATGACATGAGAAATAAGGTAAAAACTACTAAAAGGATTTAGGAATCTAGGCTGAATTTTGGCAGAACCTAAAAGCTTAATTTTAAGAATCTATCTTAAAGGTCCTCTACCTTTGTATCTTATGACATACCATCACATGGAGAGTTTTCTGTTTTTACTTTTCTATTTTTTTAACTAGTAGTCTGTTTGGTGCTGAGCTGCACTTTTAGGAACATCCTAGGAGGAATAAAGAGCTTTTAGTGTGTTTCTTCTATTTAAGCCCAAACACAGCCCGCTGTGTATGTTGGTAGGGAAATCAATCATCGCACAAGCTCAAAAGACATCTGACAGCTGCAGGATTTAACTCCACATCAATTTCAATTCAAAAGCAAAAGCAGAGGTGGTTATGGCAGTAGTTCTCGCTCTGTCCAAGCACTCAACAGCTAAAGAATTCAATACAGCTGTAAGAAATTTGGTACTATGACTCCTTTCTGAGTTTTCAGAGAAATCACATCATTGTGTCTTGTTTTCCAAGACAGCACTTTAAACTCTCAGCTACAGGACTGAGGTTTGGGTGGCTATATTCTTCAAGCTGTATCATTTAGCAGAATTAAAATAAAATGGTTTACTTGATCCCAATGAAAGAAAAAAGGGGAGTACAAATGGTATGAGAAATTAGGCAATTAAATGAACTTTTACTTAAGTACCACTGATAGAGATTATGACTTCCAGTATTAATAGTCATTGCCTATAAAAGTGAAATGGAACCGAGAGGAAGAATATAATTTAAGAAAACTCCAGGTGATTACGCCAAACCTGAAAGGACAATTTTCTTAATCAAACAAGACTATAAGTTTAAGGAGTCTTAAATTTTAAAAAATTAGGAGGAAAAAAAAAATTGTTAAGGCTGAATCAAACAATGACTCCATACATACCTGAGAGCATTCAGAAGTCCTTCCACAGTGTCAGGTGGTTGTTCCTTTAAAACTTTTATGCATCCCTTCATCTGGGAACAGAAGCATGCCACTACTGAACAATAATACATGAATTGCACTAGCTGAAAACAAGGACAACTTTCACCAAAGATAGGCAGCCTTTTTTTCCTACTCAATGCTGCTTTTTATGAAACAATAAATGTGTATTTATTTAAAATGATTTTCAATTAAAAACTTTGATTTTTGAGAAAATATAATCTACTTTACAAAGTATGTGTAGATTCTAAATTATATATGCAATGTGAATATTTTAACTCACACATAATTTCCCCAATTGCAACTTAAAAAAAATATTCAAGAACAGCCAATACACACGAAAAAAATCACCAGGACTTTGAGTGACAGTTCCTTGTCACTGCTGTTAGAAGAAAGACTTTTACTTTTATACTTGCACACAATGAATATATTTTCAATATTAAGTTTGTAGCTGCAAACAGTGACATCTTACAGTTTGTTTCGTAACTAGTAGTTTCTAACTTCATCTGAGATGAGAAGTCCCTGATGTTGATTTTAAACACCACAGTGAAATTACATCTGCCTTAGAGAGTACAAAAGTCAGGCTGAAAACACTGTTCAAATTTACAACAGAAAAAACGAAGCTCAGAAAGCAGACACAGAACTCATCTGATCCAGTATACAGACTCCCTATGAAGTTCATAGAGAGGCACAATAAATTCCTCCAACCTACTCAGAATACAGTTTCAGATGTAGTTAATCATGCTCTAGAAGTACCTATTTCTTCCTCTGCTATGCATACATCTAGTAACTATCCGGAAGTCAGTCTAGGTAAAACTCAAAAGCTCAGTGTTTCTGTATACAGTAGCTGTGCATGTGCAAATCAGCAGACTCTTAAGGGGAGAAAAATTCAAATCATTCAATTCCACTTTTTTTAGAATCAGAATCCTTAAACCAGACAAAAGAGAGAAGCTCTTGGACATTTAAGCTAGGTGCCTATAATCGACAGCTTGAAATACAGTCTTGAAAGAGTAAGGAAAGGTAAATTTGTACCACTGTCCCTAAACTCTTAAAATGGATTCCAAGAAATGACTAGCTTGGAAAACAGAATCGCTTATCGTAGTAAAAAAAAAAAAAAAAAGAAACAACTTTTTTTTTTTTTAAAAAAGAGAAAAATCCCCGAACTAATTAAAAAAATTAAGATTTAGGACCACGTACTCATTTTTAAAAACTGAGTTGTTCATTTTCTGCCTTCCATTTACATTAATTATATTGCAAGATTACAAGGCTTCAGGATAAATGCAAGAAACCAAAGTACACACACTGTATATACAGTCCTGTGAAAATTTTTACTTGCACAGTCTCCATAGGCATGAGACTGCATTAGCAGTCAGGAAGTCTGCATTCAATTCCCAGGCTCTATCTGCTGCATGACCTTGAGCAAATCAATTCACCTCTTTCTGACATATCTTTCCCTCTGTTAAGCAGTCAAAAAAGGGATGCAGTAAAATAGTAGTATCTGCAGATAAAAAATGCTAACAAAGACCCAGTGCCATGAAGCACAATAATATTATATATATTTTTTTCTTTAGAAGTAGGCTTCTAGAAGTAGTAAAGGGAAGGATTAAGCATGAATTACAGCTTATTTCTGCTGAAAGACATGCTTTATGAGATTTAGGTTTGTAAAAACATGCAGCACAGAAAGAGTACTTTTTTGTGTGTGCTTGCAACATCTCAGATGAAAATATAAGGTTGATTCCGCTGTGACTGGTCATGCCAAAACTAAAACTGAAGGCTCATTATTAGCATTACAATAGGATTTCAGTTCTGTTACTTTAGATCTCAGACAAAGCAGAGACAATATAGAATACTTGCTTATTTACAACAGAGCTAGAACCAAAAATGAGCATTTCAGCATGAAGAGATTACATGATTAATAAAAACTTAGGACTGCAGAACTTATTCAAGGGTAGCCGTAACGTGGAATTATTTTAGTGCAACCATACAGCTGGCAGAAAAGCAGAGATAACAAAGACAAATGAGTATCTGTGTCTGAGAGAAAATACAGATCCTTATTTTAATTTCAAACAAGCTGATATATGAAAGTAAACAGGTGAAGATAAATTCTAAGTTTTGCCACTCAAAAGTTATTAAAATGATATATAAAAAGTCATAAGCCTGTGCTGGAAAAAAAAAACACAGACTAGTGTTCTCAAACCTATGGAATATTAAGAAAAGTCATTCTTACATCAATCTTTGATGTCTTTGAGAAAGCTCCCACAGGATGAACATGATCATACAGTATAATAACTCCCACCATTACTCTCATGCAGAACATAAGAGTCTCTTCGCTGGTGAATCTACTCCTGTACTCTCTGAAAAACAACAGGAATAAAAAAAGTCTTGACAGTTTTTAAGTGGACAGTTTTACAAACTAGGCTATGAAGGAATGAAACCTAAACATTCTACTTAAAAGTAGTACAAGAAGAATCTTTGCAAAATTTTGAAGACCTTTAAATTACCCAAGTCCCTGTCAATTTAGAAAGAAGGCTAGAAAGCGAATAGATACTTCAATCTGTTGTACCACACCTTCACAGTTCATATGCCTGTTTCTGAGGCCAGCAACTTCGATATTTTGCTGAAGTGTTCCACAGTTGATAAAATACGATGGAGACTCATCATACTTCTGTTTCATCTTAGAAATACAACATATTGGGACCTCAAAGGAAAGCTACTCTTTTTGCCGAAATTCCTACTTTAAAACAAGTAACATTTGGGTAGAATCTAATTTTAGCAGCTTGTAAGTACAGGCCTTCACCTGGGTGGATCATAATCATTGATATCTCTTTTCGAAGTATATAGGCAACTTCAGCAACCCAGGTTCACTAGGCATCTAGAAAGTACAGGTATATTATATGGGAACAGACTGAACTCATTCCAAAGAGTTTTTCTTTGACTTTTCAACTGCAAAATAAGAATATGGATGGTACAGTTAAGAAAGTCCCTATCAGCTCTATTACCTGAAAACTATCACAAAGAAATGAATTAAATATAATAGAGAAAAGCAGAAAGCCTGAAAAACAGCAAGCACCATTATTCTTCTAATAAATATTATTTAAGTAGATAGTACATAGATTTGTCTACTGTTACTCACTAGTTTTCAATATAAAATTTTACTTAAACATAAAATCAAAATTTCCAAAAGCTGTACTGTACTATCTCTCAGCTTACAGTGACTTCAGATTTCATCCTCTGATTTATAGCTATAAATACAGCATTATAACATGACCAGAATTAAAGGCTATGGAAATTTAGATGCAAAAATGTCTGATTATTTCACAAAACTAAGTACTGGATAATAAACTCAAATTTATCTTCAGGTAGACAACTCACAATCTACTGTTTCTCTACTTTTGCAAAAATAAAAAGAGCATATAGGTATTTTAAGTGACTCATACTAAGATGTCACAGGATTGTGAGATGAGTCCCATCTACTACGTGCACTTCTGGATTTTCATAAACAATCATAATAAGCTCAGGAATTCTACTCTCTACACAGCCTTATGAGCAAACAATTCAAAGACAGAAGACTACTCTGAATCTTTTTACCTGTTCACCAGCTATAATTAAGCAAGTAAATAAGAAAGCAAATATACAATTTCCACACAGCTGAACTTTTTCATATCCAGGATAAGATGGATGCATTGAAAAAAGATCTACTCAAATGATCCTGAATGGGGCCTACAGGAAAGCTGGGGAGGGAATGTATAAGGGCAGATAGCGACAGGACTAAGGGAAATGGCTTTAAACTGGAAGAGGGTAAATTTAAACTAGATATTAGGAAGGAATTCTTTATTGTGAGGGTGGTGAGACACTGAAACAGGTTGCCCAGCGAGGTTGCGGATGCCCCCTCCCTGGAAGCATTCAAGGCCAGGCTGGATGGGGGTTTGAACAAACTCGTCCAGTGGGATGTGTCTCTGCCTACAGCAGGGGGGTTGGAACTAGATGATCTTAAAGGTCCCTTCCAACCCAAACCATTCTATGATTCTATCCTCAAAATAGTCTCTGTGCATCATCTGCAGAAGTGCTACTTAGAAGAGTGAAAATCTGGCCCCTAAGTGTGGTAGTGATTTAGCAGGATGGGCAATTGAGAGACAGTAGTTACTCTATGGTTCTGGTTAGACAAGACAGACACCAAAGCCTATGGAAGATTATACTTGTACGTTAACTTTTGTTGAAATACAGACCCTCCCTAACAAAATTCAGTGCTTATTCATGAAAAAATATCTACGGTGGTTAAAATAGGAGGCAAGGCTTTCTAAAAACTGATCGCGGTTTGTACATCAGCGTGACCGCAACTTAAGGCAAGCAGGAAATCATTTGGAAAAAAAAGAACTGTTTATTCCAGATGGAAATGAATAAATATGGTAAAAATTGTCACATATAAGAAAGAAAAGATTTAAGATAAAACTTACGGTGTTTCCAACATGACTTTACATACACTAGCCATAGTACTTAAGCAGTCCGTTGTATTTTCAATTGGCAATGTTTTGTTCTAGAAGGGTTAAAAAACAGCCATTATTGAGTACATCATCTTGTTAGATTAAAATTAATAATGTCTGTGTGTTTTACCCTTTTCTCTCCCATTACTTACTTCTGATACAAAATGTGTAGTTGCATTACTGAGTGTTTTCAGCATTGGTGTGGCTTCTGCATAAAACAGGGACATCCTATTGGCCATTTCATTGTTGACTTCATTCTCGATGTCTAGCTGAGAAAAACATGAGAAAAAATAGTTAGGAAAACTCTTAATCTTGACAGCAGCAAGAAAAAGATACAGCACGTGCTCACGTCAGCAAGCAGACTGTTGAATGAATAGCTCCAGCCTAATCACTTTATCCAGACTGCTGATTAACTCTCACTGCGAAGGTGAGAACGTGACAGCCAGCAAATCAAAAGAAAAAAACACTACCACAAATGGTGTAAATATACACAAAATGATAAATATTTCAGCATGGAGAGCAGATCACTTTATTTACTTACATGCATGTTGTTTATCCTGTTGCGACTTATTGTCCGCCTATAATAACTGAAGTCATTCTGAATTGCTGGGTTTCTCATCTTAGGGAAAAAAAAAAAGGAAATAATCAGTTTTGATTCAAAATATATGGAAAAAAAATAGCATATAGTAAAAGATTTTAACCTTAAGTTCATCAAAACGAAGAGTAAAATGTAAGATTTCTGCAAACTCTTTAGCCAGAGCCTGTTCCCGTTCCAGGTGTTGAGTTGGAGTATAAGGTGGGCATGTCAAGGATTCCAGTAAGCTCTGCAGGGCCTTTTCTAAAAATAAAATAAAATAAAATAAAATAAAATAATTTTTTTTCAGTCCATATTAAGACAAGGTTTTCCATTAAGTATTTAAATATGCTTTGTTAGAAAAGAAGGAAGACTTAGAATATGCACAGTCCTAACAAGAATCCTCTTCCTTTCTATTCTAAGGTGAGAACCACTAGTCAGAGGCACCTCTTGCTAAGTTTCATTAAGCTTTCTGCCATTTTCTCTCCATTTTGTGTCAATGATCTCGTTTCCATTATGTCCCTTTTTTCCATCTAACATCCTTTATCTGGGAACTCTACCAAAATTCTATGGAGAAAGCATATCTCCTATATTCAAATATTCTGCCCTCTCTCTTTCATCTTCCTGAATTAGCCATCAACACAGTACAGAGATTGTTCTGGCATCTCAGTTATTAAAAGTGTACTCTTAGGCACTGATAACAATGTAGTTCAGCTCCTGTGGCTATAATTACTAGCATTACTCAAAAAGTGATAGACTTCAGAGGACTTTATAGAAGAATTCCCCATACTGGGAACTCTTCCACTTTATAAAGACATTATTTTGCACAAAGCCTGTCATCCAGAGTCTTAATTCAAAGTTTAATTACATCATTTTTTGAGGGCAGCATGGATGATAAAGTCAGTTTAAAATGTGTCCAGCCTTGGATTTTCACCCTGCAAGAGAGGTTATCGATATCCTCCTGTCCCTGTTATCCTCCTTCAGTTTATTTAAAAGCAAATCTCAAAGTATTTTTGTCTTCATTCCTTTTAATACTCTGATCTCTTCGAGAATTCGAATTACAAAAAGTAAACTGCATCAGTACAACAAAGATCAATGAAGTGCTGACCAGTGGGAGGCATCAGATAAAAACTTTACATAGTCACAACTACATTCTCTGTGCTCCATTTAAATAATATACAGTTTAAGTGGCAAGCTAACAAACTTTAAATAATTTTGGAATCAAATGATAAACACTGCACTGAGAAGTGTGACTGAAAGCAAATGTTTATTAAGATCAAAGAGACAGAACAAAAACCCTACAAAATTAGTGGAAAAAGAAATTTCATATTTCTTTAAAGCAATTTAATAAAATAAACATACTAAACCACTCACCTAATCTCAGTGAAAACTCATAAAAGCGCTTCAGCCTCACGACCAGAGGACACACTGAATTCCATGCTTTTTCTTGCAACTGGATATCATTGGGATTTTGTATTGCCTGAAATGAAAATTCCACTGTAAAGAACTGTGAATTATGAACATCAAGTAAAAGGTGGTTTGGAAGTTTTCCAGTACAGCATTTCAGAAAGTATTGTAAAACACAGAACAATTATAAGAATTTACACTGTATGTCTAAAAAATATCATTTTCCTTCTCGCCTTTACCATGACAATTCAAAAATACTCATTCAAATCCAACACTGACATGAAGGAATCTTTTAACACTATCTTTGAATAAAAACGTACTGCAAAAGCATCAGCAGTATAAGTACTGTTTGCAGAAATAAACAGCTTTTACAATCATTATTTTAAACTTACGTAGCTAACAGCTCACACTAAAAGTAAATGTGAGGCTGACATAGGGAAAGGTTTGGTCAGTTGAGACAAACTGCAAGTTACAGTTCAGAACTCTACTTCAGGACCAGTTTCACAGAGTGAGACACCTGCAAAATTGATGTAAAATTCTAATTTACTGTATTTCATTGTCTCACTTGCATAGAAAAACAACTATTTCCAACAGTTTTTTCCTACGTATTACTGACATTTGAGTATTATTTCTTAATTATTAGTTCTTAACTGTAACTTTAACCAAAAGATGTATGAGGTATATGAAACTGTCTCAAAGTGAAAAATAAATACTATTTGCTAATAGTAGACCCAAAAGAAGTTTCAACAGCCGTCATTTAATAATTCGACATAAGAATTTATCACATTGCACTTAATCTGTAATGTTTTCAAAATACAATTATAAAGATTTTCACATTGTTCCACAGAATGTGCCTGGATACAAAATAGAACCAAGGAACACACTATGTTTCGCTCGATTTTGCTTCCAGAGAACTGCCATTAGCTTGAACAAACATACATCTCTAATCTCTTGTCCAGCTCCTTTGTACGCCTGAAGATCTGCAAGCATACTTTCTGAGTCCTGTAAAACTGCACTGATCTGATTCCATACTTCTCTTTCTCCATCTGTGGGCTGGGCATCTATGAAACATAAAAGTAAAATGCATAAGACAAAACGTAGCTGCAACACTAATGGCAAGATTATTCAGTTCAACTTAACAATATTATATCCAACTTGACTATATATAACGGCATTTGGTTGTTTTTTTAAAGATACAGTTATTTTGCACTGCCATTCAGCTAACATTAGAGTTCTTCCATTGTTTTGGTAAGCTCTGGCTCAGAATGTCTCTTCTAAGCACCATAAAGCAGTGATATTAGAAAAGAGGATACTGCCTCTTTTAGTAAAAGGCACCTTGCTCGTGAGCTCCAACGATCAATTACAAAGGACTGTTTACTTTCCTTGCAGCTTGGGGATAAAATCAAGCCTTTCACTGGATGGTGCAGTAGAATATTATGCCCCATCACCCTTCCTCCAGGCTTCTCTAACTGGGTATTTTTCTCCGTCTACGCAACACAGGTACAGTACTACATAAAAATAAACATTCTTCTTTTGAATGGCAGAGACCATTCCTACTATTTAAATAGTAGTTCTATTTAACCCGGTTCTATCAATCATCACTTTGTTTTCAGGGTGGGAGTGATATGCAGACCTTCTATATTCACAGTAATGACATTTTGAAGGAGATCAAAATGCCCACATGTATATCAGGTCCTGCACCTGGCTTGGTGCAATCTCAAACACCATTACAGTCTGGAGGAAGGACTGAGAGCAGCCCTGAGAAGAAGGATCTGGGGGTGTTAGTGGCCAGAAACTGCACGTGAGTGAAGCGGTGCATATGTGTGTCCCAGAAAGCCAGCTTTAACCTGGTCAGCATCAAAAGAAGCATGGCCAGTAGGCCCTCTACTCCACTCTCGTCAGATTCCATCTGCAGTGCAGGGTTCAGCTCCAGCACAAGAAGGATATGGACCTGTTAGTGCAGGCCCAGGGGAGGCCACAAAGATGATCAGAGGGCTGCAGCACCTCTGCTGTGGAGATGAGCTGAGAGGGTTGGGGTTGTTCACCCTGGAGAAGGTTCCAGGGAGATCTTAGTGGCCTTTCAGTGTTTAAAAGGGGCTTATTAGAAAGATGGAGGGAGACTTGAAACACTACTACTTTATACCTCAGAAGGAAAGTAGAAACAAGGAGAAAACTACTCCAAAGACGAAAATCACAGCTCAGACATGGCTGTTGAACTGAATTATTAGCTAATATTAGGTTTACAGTGATACTGACTGTTTCTTTCCCCAAGCTGCAAGAAATCAGGTATACACCATAATGATTCTTTGACCTTGTGAAAAAGAAAGGACCAAAACAGTAAACATTTCTAAGTTTAATAGGGAAGTTGGTACTTTTGCTTAAAACTTTCATACCATCCACAATTGAGTAGGGGGAAGGAAGGAGTCACCTGTAAGTCAGTATCCATATTCTAATAGTTTTAATAAAAGTTAATTGTTTCCAGCAAACATTAAGGCATAAAAGAGAGTAAGCTATTGATTAGTACAAATCACAAGTGTAAAATCTGCATAATCACATCACCAAAAGCATGAGTTGGTTAACAAAGAACTTCTACGTTACTTTTACTGTTCATTTTCTTTAAAAAGTATTACTCCCTAATAAAAATTTAAACACTCTGGACTGCTCATCACTTTGGGATTTAGAAATGGTCTTTAGTAACATCCACTGTAGTTACTATTTTTCAAATTTTCCCAATTCATCCTTCGGAAGCTGGTGAAAGGGTGAGTATTTGAAACCAATTGAGCTTTCTGTGGCATCCCAGCATCTGGGGAAGCAGGAACAGGAGAATGGTGGAAAAAGGAGATGGCTTGAAAAGGGAAGGAAGAGGGAGAAGGCTGCAAAGGCTACAGAGCAATAGGCTTAGCTTGCACTTGCAGAAGCGGTTTATAATGTATGCAGAAATTGATTAGCTTAAAAATAAAAGCAGGGAGGATGGTTCAGGCTCTTTTTTTTTTAAACATGCATCTTATATGTGAACTATATGTTATGCAAATAGGTGCTCTGATAAAATCGTGGTCATGTTTCAAAAGGGATTTTACATTAAGATTTTAACAAACATGGTTAACTAACATATCTGTGATTGATTACTTTGTACAGGATTTCATCTTGTTTTGAACTACAATACCAACAAAAATTAAAAGCAACAAAGAATTCTTCATGACTGAGATTCTGGCTTTTAAAATTGTTTTTCTGTTCCAACAATACCAAAGCTCATTTCCCTGTTCTGAGTGAAAAAAAAAATACTATTCCTGAATCACTGCTTGGTAGGATCACCTCTTACAACCCTAACTCCAGAGGATCAGCACATGCTTAAACAATTTGTACGCATTTATAAATAAAACCACAGTCACTAGCCAATCCACACTGAATGCAAGCCCTCTCAAGAGTAAGGTACCACAGCCACTGAACATACTGCATTTCAAGTCTGATAGTCTCAGAGTACCTTCATTTCTGACAGAATATGCTTTCTTTAGCAAAACAAAACAGGAAACCCTTCCACCTCTCTCTGATAACTAAATAAATCCTCTGGAACGATTACAGTCCATTTGTAGATGCATTACATATTTCAGACACTTAATGGGGTTGGAAGGCAGAGCCAATTTTTTTCTTAAAATATATCATTTGTTTCAAAAAAATCCTACCTCATCCTTCACCAATTATGCTTTTGAAAACACAAAGAAACTGCAATATATGTTAGACGTCAGTACTCACAGGACAAGATTAAATATAAAAGAATGGATATGAAGAACTTACTTATACAAAGTTGAGCGTAACAATATCTCAACAATTAAGACATAACAAGTCACTTGTAAAAGAAGTATTTCCAATCCATGCACCCTTTCATCGTCTGAAATGCAGACCAAAAAGCACAGAACTTTATTTCAGCCTCAGTCAATGCAACTGGAAGTTACGAAGATTCCCACTGAGGCTGGACAGTGCTTGCATTTCATGTGCATTAAGTGTACAATCATATTTGTCAGATAATATCATGGCCACCTGGCTATGGCAGCCATGCAAAAGAACAGTGAGTAAAACAAGGTGTCTTATAGGCTCTGCTTTCAGCTTTTCAGCAAATTAGGGCACAGCATATATACATATATATATATACACACACGTACATTTCAGGTCTGACACCATGACAATTTTTTCCCTTCCAATCTGGCACACGATTAGAAAAAAGGCTAGCTTATGTCCTTGACAAGAGGTATTACTTTCAACTACAGTGAATCATGCATTTCAGAGAGTATGAGAAGTTGCTATATCCCATACATTAAAAAGAATCGTACTAATGGAAAAAAAAATCCTGCCTATGCCAAAATTTCAGAATTAGCAAGAACAAAATGAAGCTCTCTAAACGAGCATGAGGCTACGCCATGGAAACAAATTTGAGGCTCATTCGTTAGCTGCTCTCAGCCCTGTAACGCATGTGGAATGCCATCCTCAAGAGAACAGGCAGAGGGTGACCTCTTGGACCAAGCCACCACTTCTTGCTTTGGGCACTCTGAAGTGCAAGAGATGAGTTTAATCTTGCACTGGCTGGATATAGATTACACCTCCAGCCTTCCTGCCTGTGGAACAAGGGCACTAATTAACATCCTGCAAAAAATGGGCAGTTGCTCTGCTGCCAGACATATTCCATTAATAGACACTTTTAATCATATATGAGCAACTATAACTCAAAATTTCATAAATCTTTCTGGAGATGGGGGGGAGGAATACTGGAATATAAGTGTCCTTGATACTGTGGAGAAGGGTCAGGTATCAATTCCACCTAGCTAACATTCCGGAAAAAGAGGAACTTGTTCAGGTTCTGCATTCAGAGAATTTGGTCTTACAAAAGGTATTTGTATCCGGCGAGAGGATGGGACTGAAGATGCCACTTAAAGACTGCGAAAAACTTACAGGCTTTCGGAAGCATGCTATAAAGCTTTAGCCTTTTAGGTTCAAAACAAATTGTTGTTACCAACTTTCAAATTATTCCCAAGAATTCATGTTCAAATACTTATTTACCTGAAAACTAGGCAGCAGTGGTTTGACAACAGAGTTCTGCAAAAACGAGCACTCATAACCTGCTACAAAAAGAGCTTTAAATGCCCAGAATTCATTTACCTTTTACTAATTTAATCAAGGTCAAGATCTAAAGAACAAAACAGTTGTTGAATGGAGAAAAACCCATTTCAAGAGAATCACCCTATGGGGTAACAATGAAACCTTACTTAGCTGCGAAGATCAGAAACTCACATGACTTTCCATGCACTCACTCTTCCTAACAAGGTTTTTTTCAAGCTATGAGCAAAGACAAACTGGTATACGATAAATTCAAATATGCGTCACTTTGAATACAAATATATCAAATGTAGAAAAGCAACACAGTTTGCTTTCTGGAAATTAAGAGACTTTTTCTTTATGTAAGCATTTCAACAGACTTTCCAACATTAATTTGGTGGTATGTATACAGTTTGAATTTCATTTCAGAAGGTTTTTTACACCCGCACAGGAGTACACTTTTCTCTACACTAACCTCTGAAGTTGGGCACTACTTATGTTCAAGGTTGGATTGGATAAATCTTCACATTGTTTCTATTTGTACAGATTAGTAGCTATTCCATGGCTCAAGAATGAGAGAGCATACAGAACTGCTTTTGCCGTGTAACAATAACTGAAATTAGTAAGAGATTCAATCTTTTAAAAAATATGATCACAGAGTTACAAAACTTGGTTCCTAGTTTGGAATCAAGAAATGGATTCAATGTCATCAGTAGAACACAGCGTAAGTAATGCAACTGATCATAAAGATAGCTGCAGGAAAGAGGAGTAACATGATATTTTAAATAATTTGAGGCAGCACTGAATTTTCAAGAAGAAAATTAAAATAGCTATTTAAAAAATTTTGGAAAGTGAAAGTTCGAAACAGACTCATTTTTCTTTCATAATCCTTTCTAATTTCAAATACAGCACAAGGCAGAATTTGAAAAAAAAAAATAGAACAAAACTTTAAATTAGGTGAGAAAACTTTATTTTTCTAAGTGTTCCTCTTTCTACCTGCTCACTTTTCAAGAATTGCATAGAGATGTATTGGAAGAACTAAGGCTAAATATGAAATTAATAGGTTGGTAAAAATATTTAAGAGAAAAGTGAGATTATATTTTAAAATAAGCAAAGCAAAGAAATTCAAAAGATGCCATGTAAGATGTCCTCCTCAAATTTTTCATCAAAGCAGAATTCCATTCTGAAGAATAATAATTTTTGAAAAATAAATATTTGGGCGGCATGGAAGAACTCATCCTAGCTCATCCTTACAAGACATTACCTAAGAGATGTGTGTTTATTAAGGGTTGTAAGGGAAGAAAGTAAAACAGAAGTCTACTATGCTGAACTTAATGTGTAGTTTCTTAACTGACTAAGGTATCTAGAGCTGTTCTGCTGCCGTCATTCTGCCCTGCATTTCTGCTCTCTTTTATGTGTATTAAGAGCAAAGGCTCTTCCAACCATGCAGTCATCCAGATTGAGCTGAGAGAGTATTCAGTAGGTTGAGGAAAGCAGTAAGTTGTTGGTTTTTTTTTATATATATTTGCACGACTAGTTTTTAGCGAGGTCATTTTCCCACACAGTTATCACTCATGACTTGTGCAACAACATTTGTTGTACATGTTAAAGCTAGCACATAGATATGAGTCTATGTGACAAAGCACCAGCCATGGGATCACCCCTTTTGAGAAGGGGCTTGTATCAGAAATAGCGTTGCCAGTAGGAGTAGGGAAGTCATTCTCCCTCTGTACTCAGCCCTAGTGAGGCCCCACCTCGAGTACTGTGTCCAGTTTTGGGCCCCTCACTGCAAAAAAGACATTGAGGACCTGGAGCGTGTTCAGAGGAGGGCGACAAAGCTGGTGAGGGGTCTGGAGCACAGGCCTTATGAGGAGCGGCTGAGGGAGCTGGGATTGTTCAGTCTGGAGAAGAGGAGGCTCAGGGGAGACCTCATCGCTCTCTATAACTACCTGAAGGGAGGTTGTAGTGAGCTGGGGGTCGGCCTCTTCTCTCTTGTAACTAGTGACAGGACGAGGGGGAATGGCCTCAAGTTGCGCCAGGGGAGATTCAGGCTAGATGTTAGGAAATACTACTTTTCTGAAAGAGTG
This sequence comes from Numida meleagris, assembly GCF_002078875.1. Lineage (NCBI taxonomy): Eukaryota > Metazoa > Chordata > Aves > Galliformes > Numididae > Numida > Numida meleagris. The sequence continues at coordinate 100,449,238 of NC_034411.1, forward strand.
GTCAGGCACTGGAATGGGCTGCCCAGGGAGGTGGTGGAATCACTGACCCTGGAGGCATTCAAGGAATGTTTAGACGCTGTGTTGAGGGACATGGTTTAGTGGGGTTATATTGGTGGTAAGGTCAATGGTTGGACTGGATGATCTTGTAGGCCTATTCCAACCTTGGTGATTCTATGATTCTATGAAGCACAAACTTAGATCAGCTTAAATCGACTGTCCAGGGAATTTAACTCCCTCACATTCTTTTCCCACTTCCCATATACAAACACTCATTACTTTTGACCAATATCAGCACATAAAGCCTCTGATTTTTGAGGTATGGAAACAGAAGGTATCAGTTTTACTCCCATGTTATTTCTATGTTTTTTTCTATAATTAAAACAACCACATTCATTTATTTTTATTTTTAAAAAAACCACTAACGCAACAGTATTTGTATAGCACATGTTATGCATAGGAGGAAAAAGTATGTCACACACATTCTTTTCAGATACAACAACTTCCAAATGAAGAACAGCAAAAAAATACCAGGACAAGATCCCAAAACCCTGCAAAAAATTTCAGAAGTAGTGCTGCCAGACTTTGAGGTTTCAGCTTACTGCTAATGAAAAAGTGGATAACAGCTAAAAAGCAATATCCTGATGCAAAAAAAATGAAATACAGTAAACACATCAACTCAACATATCCCTCATTTAAAAAGGGACATTCTCCAGAGTATTTCCTGTGTTTTTATAATGTTCAGTATAAGTTCTTGCAGTTGAACTGAGCAGAAATCTCTCTGGGATACGTAAACTTGCACGGCAACATTTTCAAGAGTTACTGAACAATTACTTCACTAACACTTGAAACTGTTTAACTTTCTTTTAGTAATTTTTGCACAATCTAAAGCAGAGATGAACACAGGCATGACTTTTTCCTCAGAAAGTATACAAACAGGTATTGCACAGCTGAATAAGTTGAAGGAACACTACATTTCTACTATCAAGCTAATTCTTCTTTTAAGACTCTTATCTAAGATCTACCACATGAATCAAGTTGGAAGATAGCTGAAAGATTAGTAAATATTTAAAGAGACTGGCAGCTAACCTTCTTCATGCAGTATATTTGAAATTGAATGTAGGAAATCTATGATAGTCTTATACTAATTGTGAGCATAATACAAGTTGAAACTGCATTTACTGAATGTTTTTGGCAGCACAGAAATGTTCTTGCTCCAAGACTTCTTCTACCTTCCCTTCTGCCATTCTATGATATGATTCTCTGTCACGAAACCATCAAAATCTGTTTTTTCATTAAATGAGACATCTTTCCAAAGCTTTAGAAAGGCTTTATATTATTTTTCCAATTTAGTACCAGAGACTCATAAAATGGCTTGGGCTACAAGGGATCTTGAAGCCCATCTAGTTCCAGCCCTTCTTGTTGTGGGCAGGGTTGCCGCCCATCAAATCAGGCTGCTCAAGATCCCATCCAGGTTGAATGTGGCCAGGGATGGAGCATCCACAACATCTCCAGGCAGCCTGTGCAAGCGCCTCACCACCCTGAGTAGAGAATTTCCTCCTCACACCTAACCTAACTCTCCCCTCTTTTTATTTAAAACCTCCCCTCTTGTCCTATCAGTGTCAGACCATGAAGAAAACCTTTGTAACTGCATTAGTTTCTAATACAACCTTTTTTTTAATCCACTGAACTTGAACTGAAAACTAATCGAAAACATAAGAAGTCACATGGCCAAGAAGCATACATGCAGACTGGCACCCATGGCCATTAACTGGAGTGTGTATTTACACCATTCAATATTTTGATGGAAAAAATGAAATACAAAAGATGCATCAAGCCAATATATGCCCCTGCCATTATATTCCTTCCACAGAACACAGATTTTATTATTCCACAAAAATTTCCAAGACTATTTCAATCTCTAGGTAGTTGTGCCTGACAAGTCCACAAGTGCTTACACCAATTGCTTCCATTTCCTTGGGAGAAGACGCTTCACCCCACTTTGGTTCCTGTTGGCAGAGCACTTTTTGGAAAAACAAGAACAACCAACCTTCTCTGCCAAGGCAATAAAAGAGGTATTTTCCCCGCTCACTTCTACAAGGCCTCCCACTGCCAGGCCACCTGTTTCCTACCAAGTCTGCAGTCCCAGATAGTAGGACCTTCTTACAATATAGGACATGATGGGACTGACAAAGCCTGGAAGTTCAAAGCAGCTGAAGAGCTTTGTTAGAGTGTGGCACAGTGTTCAACTAAAGTGTCCTAAAGTTTGACAGAAAACATTACATGACCATTTGTACAAAGTTTTGACATCCAAGTTTTAGAATAAAATTCTCAAATCATACAGACAGAAGTAAAAAAGGGATAGAGGGCCTGTAGTACCTCATTCCAAACCCAAAAGAACCAGTTAACATTTTTTCATAATTTAAATCTGATCCTTTATACTGTGGTAAATGAGATCTAGATGAGAAGATTCAAGTATGTACAACGTTATATTCATATACTCCAGTTCTGGTCCAAGAAAGCATGTCTGAACAATTTCTTAAGATTTAAATGTGTTTAAATGACTTTTAGAACCAGTGCTTCTGAGCATGTATATACATACTTTCTCATTTCATGTCAGTAATTTTTTTTTTGAAGAATAATTTAGGAATAAATTATTTGAGAAAAGTTTTCAAGGTGATAATGTTTGTGCCTACTCATCCAAAATTCTCTCTTCAACCATGCCTCAAAAATCAAATTATTAAAAAAAAATAGCTTCTTCCAAAACATTTTTTTTGTTGTTTAAAGGTTTTAAGAGACAAAACATCACATGCTGTTAGCATTTCCAATAAAAAGCATTTCACGCAAGTAATGAAGTTAAGATTAACCCATATTTAAGGATTTGATGACCAGATTTCAAGACAATGTTTAGAAGTACATGCAGGAAAACCATAACCACCAGAAGAGAAATAGCTTTGATTCAGATACAAATGTGACAAGGAAATTAGTATCTGAAACATTGTTTGCAAACTGATAAACATGCAATTAAGAGAGATGCAATCAAGTACTTACACTTATACCACTTCATTACTTTTTAAAAACTATAATAATCCAGTTAAATCATCACTGAACCAGCCACCTACACTGTTGGTATTTTTAGAGCTTTTTATATTTATTTCCACTGTAAATATATTTCCATTCAATGAAGAAACAGGAACATGTATTATTAACCCTGATTTGTTAGAGTAAGCTGAACTAAGTTCATTCACATATAAATTTAATAATGGCTTATAAATGTTCTGAAACTGAAACATGGTTATATTTTATTTGCGTATCTATCATCCTGCTGTCTTCTCATGAAGTAGTTTTACATAGTCTTATAGTTATCCAAAAAACTCAATACTCAACCGAAGTGTAATTTAATTTGCTTGCAAATCCCTTTTGAATTGCTTCATGACGCGTAAGCACATGCAGTTTATTAGGAAGTAATAAGCAAAGAACGCAAGCCAGGCAAGAAGCTTTGCTCACTTTCAAAGTCAAGGAAAAAATTTGGCCCCTGATCAAGCTCTGTGCAAGTGAGAACTTTTAAAAGATTTCCCATTTGGTTCCTGAAAAATAGAAAAGGAAGAGAAAAGGAGTTCTGAGTGAACAAATGGTTTTAGAGACAAGGACTTGGACAGACTGGTTGTGCTGGAAAATATACACTGCAAACAATCGCATCTTAAGATTTTTTCCTTAGTTCACTATTAAGTCAGGGAAAAGATTCTCTCATGATCTTGTAATTGTTTGAACTTACTTTCAAAATCCAGGAAAAAATGTGGATAGTTTTCAATTTCCCTGGTAAGGACCTTAAGAAGATTACCCATCCCAGCAAACCTAGCAAATGCAACAAAATCATAAACAGTTATATACGTGAAATTAGAATACTACCACCAAGGGTTTGAAACAGTCTGCATCATTCATTAAACATTATGACAAATTCTGAACCACAAGGAATATTTTGATGGTCAGTTTTGTGGAGAGTAAAACCTTGAACAGACATAGAAATAATTCTATCCATGAAATTGGAACGGAAACATCAGTACAACATTACTAAATACAGATATTTACGAGTTTATTTACTTAGAAGAAATGAACTCAGACCTGTATTTATATTTGTAAATCCCCTATATTGCTTGAGTCAGATTACTGAATACCATTTGAGAGCAAGAAATATCACAACTGCTGATTTTGATTCTTTTGCATAAGTACACATTATTTCATTAAAATTACTCAAGTGTTTAAAATAATATTACAAGAGAAATGTATTAGCTAAAATGTCTACTTTAACTTTTAATAAAAAAAAATTATGTTCAAACTCTGCAATGATTTTATCTGCTATTCCTATCTTTTATCATAGTGAAAATATTTGCATCTGCAGTTAATAAGAAAAACTACCAAAAGGAAAAGTGACCAATTCTCAGAAACCAAGTCTCTGTGGAAGAAAAGACAGAAGGAGAATTGAAGTTGTTTTTTGTTTGTTTTGTACACCAGCCTTAAAAACAATACATTATTATAAAACTATGTGAAAATATAGATTTTTGGGGAGTAAACTTAACCTTTTTATCAGAAGAGAAACACTACAGAATGAAAATCACATATTAGAATAAACAGTCTCCCTGAAGGGATGTAGAAAAACATGATTTGAAATTTAAAAATTAGATGAAAATCTGTTTTTGGCCTCAGTGATAAAAACGTTCTCAGTACTTTGGTCCATGACTCTCAAGGCTCACATCTCATGCTCATCTATTTTTCAGTTTGAGAAATCAGAACATACACACAAAAAAGTTATTCTAAGCTTGTATATGGCCAAAACTCCATTGGAGGAGACAAAGGTATTTTTTCAAATTCTCCCTCAACCATTACAGAAGTATCATGAGCTCCCATTTTTATATGCGTATAAAGGATACATTTCCTAGGAAGGCAACGTAAGGTTTGGAGATTTAAAAGCAGTCACAGTCATTCCATAATGTGTTCAGATTACATAGTTTCATGTAAACCAAGTTTTTGCTATAGAAATAGCTTTGCTTTACATGAAATACTTCTTCAAACTTCTCCCTCCAGAACAGATCCAGCGAGCAGACTGTCAAGTCCTTTACAATTAGCTTCATCTTACACGCATAAGATTAAAACATGAAGAAACATCCTCCGTTATTCATATGAAAAGTTACATCTATTTATAAGCACAAAAATGACATACAGTTTCACTTTAAGAGGATGTACACTTTATGAATTGAGCCTAACTTTATGATTAGCTTACAAAGGGGAAAAGCGTGAGAACGGGACAAGCAATTTTATACAGCACTAAACCTTGTATACTCAGTAATTTAACACCTCATCACACTGCAACACTGCATTTTATCAACATCATTTAGGGCAAGGAAGATAATATGCATATACTTAGTTTCCTTTTCGTAACCCTGAAACAAACAATTTATATTACTAAGAAATACTACCACAATCTAAATTACCGACTCAGTTTGGATTCTTCACTTTCAGCTCATTTTAAGCCATACCTTACCTCATTGCCTTCAGTCCTCAGAGAGAATCCAATCATTTCTTCTACTGTCAAAGTTAGCGCTGCATCCGGAGACTGGTTTAGCTGACAGCATGCTTCCAACAGCAAGAAAGCTGTTCCCTTTGCCAAAAATGAGGCTAAGCACTCTAATTTGCATTGAATAGCTTCAGGTCATGTGCCCAATCTTTGGTTTCAGATCCTTCTTAGAGAACTGTATCACATCCAGGCTGTGGAGATTTCTAATATATTTTTCCTGAACTCCTACTATATTTTTCAGCTTGTTTTTCCTTTTCTTACCCTTTCCCAGAATCCTCATACAGAAAACTAACCCAGCTATTAAAAGTACTAAACAAGAACCCAGATACAAACTTTATACCAATTTTCAGCATTAAACTACATTTTCCAATGATCTTAAAGGCAGTGGCTTGACATTACCTATTTTCAATATACACAAAACCGAAAAATAAGCGATAGTGAAGACCAAAAAAAAAAGAAGTTATGATTCAAACATTTAATAAATATGCTTCATTTTTTAATGATTCAAAATAGTTCCTTATTGGCTTTCTAAAAGCAAAACTAAAAGCAAGTCCAGTTCCAATTAACATTTAGTTTTGAGTACAATTCATCATTCAATATTATGTTTTTAACTCCGCATCAGAAAAATAATCTTCATCTTAACAGAAACATTAATAAGCATATTCCTCTGCCCCAAGATGCATTATTTTATTTCTTCATAGCTTGCTGTTTCCACAGCTTAGATCTTTCAAACTGTCTTTCCCTGGAAATATGTTTTTCAAACCTCAGGAACCGCAAGACACTTCCATGCTAACTTCTAGTGAGATTTCAAAGTATTTAATGACATAAATTCTGAGTCAGTACGTACATACACTACAGTTGTGACAAAAATGCAAATATGCAGCTAATGCATGGTAGCAAATTAGAAAGGCTTAATCTTAAGAGTTTAAAATTCCATTTCATTAAATTGGAAAGCATTTTCTTTTACTTACTCCAAAATCAGTTCAAATGTTGAAATAAGACTCAATGCATGCATAAAAACATTGCTGTCACAATACTCCTCAACGACAGCAGCTTCTCTTTAGTGCCCAAATCCCTCCGAATATAAACTTTTATCAGTATGCTTTAAAAATGATGATATGCAGACACCACATGTTTGCATTTTCAATGGTCTACTTTTGCAAATGATCAAAGCTTGCTCTAATATATGAACTATGAATACTGAAAATACTTTCCTGAAGTACTGTTGACATTTGCAAGCTCGTTAGTTCGTATTCAGTGATCAACATTTAATTAGTTGCACACAGATACAACCAAAGCATGAGAAATTTGTGAACAAGAGCGTGACTTAGCACTTTGTGTTTCATGTATCATTATTCTGTAGCATTTTTTAAAGCGTTGAGCTTCAGAACTAAAATACCACAGGCTGGTTTTCTGTGGCATCCCTTTGCTCCTAAAATTTAATTTAGTTTAGACGTTTTAGAAGTATTGTTATAAATTCCTTCTCCTACAGTAAATCAATCAATTTATTTTTGAATTGTGATAAATAAATGCCAACACAGCCCCCTGCCCCACCACTCAATCCTTCAAAACTGACATGGATGTTATCTACATTCTCAAATATACTGAAATCCTGTTTTGAAACTGTAATCAATGTTCACAAACTGGGTATTAGCAACTCCATTTTGTATGTCAAATGCTAAACTATTTTTAAGATCTTCTTTAAAATATTTGCATATTTACTGCTCTAAGTCATAACTTTGAATTGTGGAGATCTGCATTATTTTTAATGGATTGCTACAATATTATAGACATTGCTAGGAAGTAATAACTTTTAATAAAGTTATTCCTTCTGACTTTACAGGACTACTTTACATCAGTACAAACTCAAAACCAGCAGTATCACTAGAGCTACATGTAGACATACAAAGCACTTTAACACTGTATTAGTGAAAAAGGACACATTCATCAGCTCAACCCTTCTCTGTTCATCAGTGCTTCTTTGGCATATATAATTTCCTAAACCTGTCTGCATACATAAACACAGTCTAAAAGGCTTTTGTCAAAATGAGCTGGATCAGCAAATACCTACTGCTTAAATTCATTTCGATCACCCTAACTAAATGGAGTGGGAGGGTTCTCATGAGCAGCTCCGCTGGGAGTTTCAGGAGAAGCAGAGACTCCCAAGCTCAGGAGCAGCAATCAGTAATTAGGAATGATGACTTCTAATGGAGTAGCTACCTTGATATATGCACAAATCCACAGTCTGAGGGAATTGTAGTGTACTAAGCTTATTAGTATCATTAAAGCAGTGTAACTGACCTTACTGCTCGAATAATTAACTGTTATATAAAAACCGAAACAAAACATAGCACCATCTGAACCCAAGATCTCTTAGATCGAAAGCCCAATTTCAAGTTGTCGTGATATTCACCTATGTAGTTTGTTGAGATGCTTCTAAGGGAACGATGCAGAATTGCACAACTTTGAAAACAGTTTTATTAAATTACAAAATAAAATTATAATGAAAAAATGCTGACTAAACATCATCAAAGTTTCTTGGCAATTATAACATTTTGTTTTCTGAAGAAAACTCGTAACACTCATTTTTTGTTTGGGAGAGGAAGGAAGATTTAAGAAATCACTTCTAACATTTGCCAACTCTATTACTAACGTTTTTGCTTTTGCATCTTCTTATCCTTTGCAATAAACATATTAAAAACACTTACTCTCCTAAAGCACTTGCGGAAGACTAACTCCAAGGAAACTGGAAATATACAGTCCTTGGAATCATCCACACAGTGAGGGCACACAGAGGGACTGCAGTACAAATAAGCAAAGAAATAACAGCGTCTCACCTTCCGTATTCAGGCGATGATATACACAGAAAAAATCCAACAAAACTCCATCCCCCAAAACGCATGCAAAAAAGTGAAATGTGGAATAAGAGTAGAATGTTGCTCAAGGTGAAAGTAACCCAAGATAAAAGAACAGCTTCTGCTTTGAACAATTATTTTATAATAGTTCCTAGATAAATAATGCTTCAAGCCAAGACCTTTCACTGTCAACTAATAGGTAGCTTGCAGGACACAATTAAAAACTACAAGAAAGGTGAGGCAAGTCAGAAGAAGATAATAAATGGTTTGTAATGACAAATGGATTTTTAAATAATCACAAAATGTTAGAAGAGTTGGCCAAGAATATGAGTATTTGTAGCCCTAAGGATTAAGAGCTTGGCTTGTGGCTTCACTAAAATCAAAAAGCGAAAAAAAGGATTACCTCGGATGAACTTGCAGCTTCTTTAAGGGATTTTTCAACATGCCAACCCTCACATCTGAATATACTTTGAAGAGAACACCTATGTATTTTCAAAGCGTATTATGTCAAAAAGAGCCACCATGAAAGAATGAAAACCAGGAAACCAAAATATCTGTATTCTGATTTACAGATCAATAAAAAAGACTGGAAGCCAGTGAAATAGTTAGAATAAAAATTATATTTGAAATGAAGAAATTACCGTTGTACTTGATACACCTGAATGTACAAAGTACAGTAACCTTAATCCAATTCATTGCATAACTTCCACAGATGCTTAAACACCAAAAAGGGGATCAATGTCCCCACACTCAATAAATAGAGCCTCCATCAGTTGATGATATCAGGTAAGCAAAGCAGGAATGGTTACCAAATTGATACATGGGAAAGAGATGCCTTTAACAGAAGCAGAACAGACTTAGCTAGCATTAAGATCTTCTTCCTTCAAAACAAAACCATTTCCTTTTTTTCCAGGAGGAATTTAACTTATTATTTCACAAATATTCTAAGATAGAAAAGTCACAGCCACGTCATCCTCATCTTCTTAGAATTTCCTTCTTGTCTTCTCTCACAAAAAGTATAACCAAAAAGAGGGAAAAATAAAACAACCACACCATCTTTTTGAAACCTGATGATTTGGGTGTTTCAAAAAGTATCTGCTTTCAACATGTGTGGATATTTTGAATGAAAAATCTACAATTGATCAAATATAGTCTTCGACACAGGATGAGAAACAGGACTCATATGAAAAATCAGAAACAGAAAAGAACAACCATTGCTGCTCTTTCTGCCTTTTAACTTCTTTCAATTTTTCAGCCTTCTGGCTACGCTGAACAGAGTATTTCATATGCTCATCGAATGCTCATAGAAAATCCAGTGCAAGTGTCTGGAACAAAAGCCTACAAATGCAGATGGTCTGGTAATCAGAGAAGCTGAGGAAAAATTACTTCATTGTTATACTGGACAATAAATTAAACATAAAGCAGAGTAGAAAAGAACTAAACTCCAGTTTTACAAAGATTAGTCTTACAGTCAGGGTTAGGGGATGGGGGACTATATTGAATATATTGAAAAATGTATCTTCTCCAAAGCATTAGTGTAATCTGTAATTTGACAGGAGTTATAGAAATGCAAGAATTCCAGTAGCTCTTCCTTTTAGCTTAATTAGCTTTGTGTCATCTTTTAATTCCTTCTGATATTATTTTATTAACTCTCATTCCTGCCTTAAAAATTACATTCAGTTAATAGGCAAGTATATTAGCCCTCTTAATTATGGAAATATAAAGAGATTCTTAATTTTGTATCATGCCTAATACTTTTGCATTGTGGCTAACACTTCAAGGAGCACATCCTCTAGTAAATCCATTTCCAAGTAGTATGTTTTATATACAAAGAATGCCAAAAACATTTTTGTGCTGCAACTTTTTTTGGTATGTTAACAAATCTTCTATTTGCATACCGTGACAAATAAGGGAAGAGTACTGTGAATGGTGCTGAATTAAAACTCCATTCTTTTAATTAGAAATTCCATTAGATAGTGCAAATGAAAATTGAAACAACATACTGACTGACCCTGACAGGCTTCACTATAATTAATTTAAATAACTACTAGAAGCTACTCTTAATTTAGCAATGAAATTTGTACAGTATCTTTTTATTAAGACAATAAAATCAATGCACAGTAGTGACTTTATTCTACTTCCCTATAAAATCTATTTTTACTTAGCTGACAAATTTTCATGATGATTAATCACAAGTTCATTTACAACAGCTTATTCCCTTCACATTACAAGATGCACATGCCTATAGAGGCATATTATACAAAGAAAACAGAGCATTGTTCAACGATGTGAGCAAAGTTAGACATATGCACAAAAGTGAACATTGTACAGTTGTTTTGACAACCCTACAATGCTACTCAGTGGATTTCCTGTAAAGGAGACATTTAAAACTCACAGACCAGACTACAGACGTTTGCTCATTCAACATGGCTTCGCTTTGAATAAAGATAACACAAGCCCAGGAAGCTTTTGTTGGTGACGTGGTGCCCCCTACTGTCTGAATGGAAATCTCAACCGGAGACACACCTGAGTGTTTTTAATTTGCACAACATTGTACGGTACTGCACTATGAAAGAACAAGAAGTTTTACACAAAGCGCATGAAAACATACGCGCAAAACTAGTCAGTTAATGTTTTATCAGAAATGCTTGTGATCCTTATGCTTAAGTAAGATGCCACTATTAGTCTAGATGTAATTACTAATTCATATTTGCACTGAACCTCTAGCACTTCACTGAAGTGCTAACTTACTTCTACAGAAGACGCACATGTGGAACTGAATTTCTGTAGGGACCAGAGCTACAGTAACAGTGGATGAACTTACCTTCTTTCTTTACTTCCTTTTCTAACTAAAGCCGAACTAATCAAAATAGTACTTTAATAACCAAAATTCAGAATGAGTATCAATATTAAAACCCATTATATTGGTTTCCCTCTTACTTTAACTCATACTTTAGCTTAAAAGCAACTATAAATTTACGTTTAAAATTATGAAGACCATCATTTTTCCTGAAGCATTCAATGGTGTATTATTAACCTCGTGAAATCACGAGGCTGGTGAGCACTATGAACAAGGCATCTCAACTTGCACATTACACATGCTACATCAAGTCTTTGACAGTACGTGAACAGAATACAAACAGAAATTCCATTTACAATTATTCCAGTTTCAATTAGCACTGCTTTTTTTGAAGTCTAGAAGTAGACTATAAGCTGAAAAAGAAGAAATCTGGTTTTCCTTTTGTAGTCTCTGAAAACTAGATGCACAGGATGAGATACACTAGCTTAAAAATGCCAATTTTGTGCAATCAAAATGTAGGAAGTTAGCTGTATCCAACAGTTTTTACTGCCTTTTTTGAGTTGTGTTGTTTGAGAGGCAATTTGTGCATTTTTGAACTAGGAACTATGGAAAAAAACACTATAATTAGGTTTAGAGCAGAATTCAGTAAGTTTTACTTAAAAAGGACACAAGAACTTCCTTTAATTTTCAGTTAACTTTCCATTCACACCTAAATAGAAGTGAGATAAAGAAATCCTAAAATCACCAAATCGTAAGGGTTGGAAGGGACCTCTGGAGATGATCAAATCCAACCCCTTGCTAAAGCAGGTTCCCTACAGCAGGTTGCATAGGAAAATGTCTAGGCGAGTTTTCTGCAGAGGAGACTCCACAGCCTCTCTAGTCTACTTGATCCAGAGCCCTGTCATCCTGACAGCAAAGTTCTTCCTCATGTTCCTATGGAACCTCCTGTGTTCCAGTTTGTGCACGCTGTCCCTTGTGTCACCGCACACTGCTGAGAAGAGCCTGGCCCCATCCACTTAACATCTGTCCTTTAGATATTCATATAGGCATGATAAGATCACCCCTCAGTCTCATCTTCCCTGGGCTGAACAGTCCCAGGCCTCTCAGCCTTTCCCCATACGGGAGATGCTTCAGGCCCCTCATCATCTTTGTGGACTCTCTCTACAAGTTCCGTGTCTTTCTTGAATTAAGGAGCCCAGACCTGGACACAGCACCCCAGATGTGGCCTCACCAGGGCAGAGGAGATGGGAAGGGTCACCTCCCTTGACCTGCTGGTCATGCTCTTTCTGCTCTGGCCACAGAAAAAAGTCTGTGATTTCAGCTCAGAGCCATAGAACTTAGGTTTCTGCTAGCTCCTCACTGTGAGTTCTTTGAAGGATGGGGTGAGGCAGAAAAAAACCTCAATTATTTCCAATTTTGTGACAGACAAATGTCATAACTGGAAGATAGAAATTTTCAGAAAAAACTGTAGTCATTTAAGTCAATGAAAATTTAAGTCAATCTATAATAAAGCACTGGAACATTACAGGAAATTTCACGATGTTTTCTTCCTTCTCCTTTGAGTCGATCGGTATTTTACTGTAGTTAATTCAACTTACTTCATAATGACAGCAGTGCAACAGAACACTTCAGAAAAACATGAAATTAAATAAAACATGCTTCTTCAAGGTCACAGCTTGCCCAGCCACTCAATCCTCCAACCACAAATGCTAAAAAAAAAAAATTTCTTAAAACACCAATATAATCAGCTTACTACCAACTACATTTCACTCACTAAAGGATGAACACAAGAGGAACAAGAGTATTTAATATTTTAAATTAAATAGACAAATAAGATATTTTCTTCTAAGTTTAATATTCCGTAATAAATGACTCTCACTTTTTAATACATTTTATTTAGAACCTGAATTGACTACCACGAACTTCATAAAATGTGGAGAACAGAAGGTTCTTTGAAAACACGCAACAATCAGCAGATTCTAGCCAGAAAAAAAACTACAAGAAGAACAATAACTTTCTGACACTTGATTTGTTTTTGGAGAGACTGTAGTTAAGGTCATTATCCACTAAGTGGCATTATCAACTCAAACACGTAAATTTGACAAAAAAAATCATAATACAGTTGATTTTTCCTCCTAGAAACCAACTGACGGAAAACATTTATTTTGGATGATTTTAGTTACGTTTGTCAGAAATTTAGGCATAATTCCAAACAGTCAAATGTATTAGTGAATCAGCATTAACAATTTATTCTTCATGCCTAGACATCTCCAAATATCTAGCAGAATGGTCAGCTCAGAAATAAAACTATCATGTGAGAAAGGCATACTAAATAAACCAAGATACTGGAGTAATACAAGTACAAATTAGATTGATAAGGGTATAACAATGTATTTAAGAAGTAGCTGGGATTTCAGAACTGAGGTACGCCAATAATTTAGTATTTCCAGTTGTAAAATCTAACAACACCAGAAGACACATCCAATGTTTACTTCACTTTTAGATAAAACATTTTATTTTTTAAAAAGTCAATCTTATAGACCAGATAAACTGATGTTAACTGATGCTGAAAGGTATGAAAAAATAATACATACTTTTCTTCCTTTCCAATGGTTGTTAGGTTTTAGTAGTTATTTAAGCATTAGTTTTCAAAATGTTACTTAATGATAAATGATAGTTTTTTGAGAGAAGTGTATTAGAGCAAACGCATTTAGAAATATAAATACAAGAAAAATGCATTTGATGAGAACTCTCATGTTAAAATAGGTTTATTCTATTGTTTGTCCCCCTACTTTTATCACTGTCAGTTTGTACATGCACATGGAACTGCTGAAAATAAAATGAAAAAAATCACTACTGCTGTATAAAAGAGTACAGGAAAATGCAATATGCAATTACTTTCATCTCTCCTTATAACTTCAAGGCATGCATTTTAAGCTTGAGAAATGTCCTATACATGCACTCAAAATTCTGAACATACTTCAATGCTAGAAGGAGACTTTTTTTTTTTTTTAAGTAATTTTTTTCCTCACTGGTCACAAAGGAATTGCATTAGGACATCGTCCTTTTTCCCTACATCCGCCTACAACAAACATTTGCTGCAAGTCAGAGACTCCAAAACCAAATTGTTTACAATTAACTCAAAAAGTCATTTAAAAAATTGTTTCTTTGTTCCAGTTGGAAAGAGAGACAGCCAGATGTGTGGCTTGTTGATCTTGCTCTTTTCTGACCTCTGAGTGTAGGAAGAACTGTAGCTGAGGAAGGAAGTCAGCAAGTTGTGTTAATGAAGGTGAACACTGCAAAAAAATGTTTGCAATTTTTTTAATATCAGAAAAATCCCTTTGAAGCAGTTTTTATTAAATGAATTAAGGCCTTTCTTTTTGCTGTTGGTGAAAAATCAGAACCTTTGTTTCCGGAAAAGTCAACAGAAAGTGTAGCTTTTGCTATGTTTGAGAAATTCTACCCTTCTTTTCAAGAACTTCATGACGTTTCATCACTGTAAATTAGTGAACACCTCATCATTAACATCTGCTAGGAGACTGTCCTCCTTTACAAATGCAGAATTCAGGAAAGTCATCTGAATTTTGGATTCTGACTGAATCACACTTTGTTACTGCAGACAGAAATGCGATCTAAAGCTGCTTCAGACTGAGGAACAGGTGGGTGCACTCATCTCTTTGTAAAACATGTCTGACAAATACACAAGACAAAGAACTATATTTTGTACGGTACATTTCTTCACACTTCTCCATGAAACACATTTATGCATTATATTTGTAAATATTCAATAATGAATTAAAGCAATCGGAACTGAAAACTATTTCTTACACCGTTCTACCTGATGCGGTACACAAGACATCCCACAAGCACGACAACAAACAAAGACTTCACACTAACAGTTGTGAAACATTATCATCTTTCTAAACTTTGGATTATGTTCTGGAACATAAGCTATTCTACAGTTTGGTCCTCCTTCTATCATGGTACCTGAAAAGTCAGTGAAAAAGTGACCATAATTGAGGTGCTAAAAACACAGTTGTTGCGAACTGAAAACTGACGCCAGAGATTCAGTTTAGATAGTAATTTTGGCACCTACGAATCAATCCTGACTCCTTACACAGCTCCAAAATGCACTACAGGCATCTAAATCAATTGTCTGAATTAGATTAAATTTATGAAGGTGTTCTCCCTACACTATTTCCATCTTAACCACTCACAACAGTTTTGGAAGAGAATGATCATGTGTGATTTTTGTCAACTGGTTATTAACAATTTTCTTACCATCCAAAGACCTGAACAATATCATCAACTTACATTTGTTACTATTTAATTAAGAAACTTCACTGCATGTTCTTAGAAAACAGGAAATTGAAATCTAGTTTATTCTCTTCCCACTCCACATTCTCTTGACCCCCAAGGTCATTTAAAAAATGTTAATAGATACACATGAATATATACACACAAAAGCATTTCTGAGAACAGTTTAAAAAAATCTTATAAGCAAATTCAAATTACAGAAAATTAGAACCATTTCATGTCACACATTTTGAACTAGTTGTAAGAGATACGGCTCATTAAAAAACCTACAAGACTCTGCACTAAGAGGTGGAAAATCTTAGCATGCAAGACTTTCAGCACAGCTTAAACAGCTTGCAGCTATGACCACAAAGAACTGCTTCTGCTGTAGTAATATTTAGAAATTCTTATTTAGAAATTCTTTTGGGCTTGCTGTTGTTATATTAATATTTCATTCTCAGAAATGTATTTTGGGGAAAAGTGTTTAGACACTTCCACAGTCTGCATTTTGTCATTATCTTTCCTGACAGTGAATCTTTCAGGTCATTAAAGGAGTAGTTAATGGGTTAATTTTGAAAAAAAATAAAATAAAATAAAAAATTATCTCAACGTCTGTAAAAAAATTAGGACTTCAAAAAATTATCAGCTTAAAAATTTTAAAAAAAAATTCTACCAGTGGTAGTTCCTACCAAAAGAATTATGAACTACACTGTAAAGCTGTTAGTTTTCTATGGACTGAATTAAAAAAAAATCAATAATCTAGTAAATCCTTATTTCCTCATTTCACCTTCCTTGCTTTTCATTATTTCCTTTTATTTTACCACGTTATAGTATTCACTGGCATTCCTACAATTTTTCCCTTTATTCTTTCATTTCGCTTTACTTTTCCTGTCTTTAAGATCTCCTTGCCCTGTACTTCAGCTTATTTCAGTCCCTCTCCAGCTGCATGGATAAGCCCATGAAGAGCAGCCATTTTTGAGATCCTCTCCTCACCAGCTCAGCAAGATCCTCCTTCTCTTAAGAAGCTGAATGGGCCCTAAATTATATTTGAAACACTATCTTCATAACGTTTAATAGGTATGTCATATGCATAATTCCTATTTGGAGTTCTACAAGACTGTAAAAGACAGACAGAAGGCTGGAAGGCCCTTTTAAGAAGAAAGTAAAGAGTGAAAATAAAGTACAGCAACTTCATTTTTTTAGTCTATATTCCTTTCAAGAATCATATAATTAATTTGCAAGATAGATAAGAATAACTTCCTACAGTGCATAAGTTATCAAAGGTGATAGGTTTATTCCATTCAGTCTCACATCCACTTCCACCGTGGACCTGGGTTTGTTTAACCACCCAGTGAAATGAAACTGGAATACTGTTTTTCAAATACGTTGGTTCCACTTCCAACAGAAACCTTTGTGGTCCTTAAATTAATGAGTCTTTAAACCTTCCAAAGTCCTCTGCAGGTGGCTTTGTTGCTCTTGAACAAACATCCACATAATTAGCAAATACCTTTACTTTGATAGACTGCCACTGATTCCCTGGGGTCACTTGGGTACTGCAAACCTCCTTTGATAAAAAGCCAGTCACAGACTGCTGCCAGGTTGGGTTTTTTGCCTACCACAAATTAAAGTCTTTGTGGTCATCTGCCCACAGCAGCTCTTTCTGGATGATTCTCACAACAGCTGAATTAATGGCAGCATTCACTAAAGCACAGCCAGCTTAAAGACTCCTCTCCATACTTCAAAATTTCCTTCTCTCTAAAACCACTGGATGACTGGTAATTCCTCTTGACAACTTACTTTCTTTAAAAAAATTAAGATATTAGTCTAAGTTTTTAAGTGTTACATTCCGCAGCAGCCCAGCACAAATATCATGTTTGCTTCACATTTCCCAGCAGTGTAGAACATGCTGGCAAACAGCTGTGTGTTGGGTCAGAATCGACAGAACTGATTCCAGCAATGTGTGGCCTTTGAGCACAGGAATCATGACTGACACTGACTTGGCCATACATGAAGTGTTAGAGTGAGTTTTCCACACTGATCTTCGTAAGCTAAAACGGCACGACTTCCAGTATTTGACTACGAAGAAGAAAATCTTCAGTGATAACTGTTATGACTCCATCTACCTATTAAAACCTTTCAGTTCTACTCTATCATCCTCTACTTCGTCCTGAGTTACTGAAGATGGCAGCTGTTCACAACTTCATCTTATTTCTCATGCATGAAACTTCTTGGAGCAGAGAGCAAGCAAGAAGGATACAGTAAAGTCAATACAACAATTTGATGCCACAAATACTAGCACTGATTTCCTTGTGTCAATATCAGTACTTGTTTGATTCTACAGTGAGATGATTCAGAGTCGAAGCTGTCAGAAAACTAATCTGGGCTCCTCAGTTCAAAAAAGACAGAAATCTTCTAGAAAGAGTCCAGTGGAGGGCCACAAAGATGATTAAGGGCCTGTAGCATCTCCCACATGAGGAAAGGCTGAGAGACCTGGGACTGTTCAGTCTGGAAAAGAGAAGGCTTGAGAGGGGATCTCATAACTGTTTGTAAATATCTGAAGTGCAGGAGTCAAGTCGATTAGGGCACACTCTTTTTGGCAGCGTGCAATAATATAACAAGGGGCAACGGGCAGAAAGTGGTACATAGGAAGTTCCATACTAATGCAAGGAAGAACTTCTTTATTGTCAGAGTGACAGAGCACTGGAACAGGCTGCCCAGAGAGGCTGTGGAGTCTCCTTCTCTGAAGATACTCCAGACCTGTCTGGATACCTACCCGTGCAACCTGCTGTAGGAAACCTGCTTTAGTAGGGGGGTTGGACATGATCTCTAGAAGTCCCTTCTAACCCCTACGATTCTGTGATGCAGTGAATCCTTCTAGAAGCCTTTGAAAAATCACACAGATTTTCATCAGCAAATTCCCTAAAGCCAAACATCACAGATGGGTACAGGTGATGACACAACAGAAGGGGCAGACCAAACTGAACCATCATGTGTAACGGCAACAAGCTAACCAAGCAAGTACTTACTTCATCATAAAATTAAATTCTATATACAGTTAGATCATGAAGAGCAGGTCACAGGAAAATAAAAGTTCATGAGAAATGATCTCTTATTCAATCTCAAGTAAAAGTAGACTCATTTAACAAAGACAAACACTTCATACACAGTAAAGTCTAGCTCACTGCATTCCTTGGCTTTCTTTCAGTCAGTGTAAAAGAAAGGAGATACTTAACACAAACACTTAGTTATATCTTACCTGGAAATAAAGTAGTTCCAATTCACATTCGAAAATCCAAAGTGTTGATGCAAAACATTCAATATCTGTCATAAAAAAAATCAAGATTACACACAAAAAACTGCTTTTCCTTCTCTCTTCAGAAAAAAAAAAAATATATATTTTAGAAGTAAATACACCAGATTCTATCAACTGGAAACTGAAATTACTATTTAGAAATGAAATATGAAGCATCTAAAAATCTATAAGGTAATTCCATTCAAAAATCCTGCTCGGTTGAAATGGTCAGATAGTTAGCTTAATTTTTATGCTGTATAATTCTTCAGAACAAATTCAATTTAATTTGGATTTTATAACGTGCAGTTATCAAGACTGTATTCCTGTGGCTGTACAATGCTCACTGGTACCGGTATGAATTACATTAAGAATTAAAAGAAATAACAATGAAATAATGAAAATGCAAACACATTTCCAAAACATTATAACAGCTATTTAGTGTATAGCTGTATGTACACGCTAAATAAATAATGGCTTACTTATTTATGGCTATATTTATTTAGAGCAATATTTACATTGAAAGAAGTTTAGGTAAAGTGATGTAAATTCATAAATGACATTTCCAGTCTTCTGACATTTCCAAGATAAAGAATGAAATTTAAAATGATCAACACTGATCATTTCATTCTGTAAATGTGTGGGAGGGAAGCTGAAAAAAACACATGGGGACCAGGTCCTTCATAAGGAACTACAGGGACAACTACTCCCAAAATCTGGCTCTTACATCATTTCTACAACTCTCTCAATAAAAGAATTTACAGCAGTACAAGTTTGCTCCAAGTAAAAAGGTGAAACCAACTTAAGAGAAAGTAATCTGCTAAAGACTGGAAGTGAACTTCCATTTCAGCCATGCCCTCAATATTGCTAGTGTGGCTCCACAAACAGTCTTCACAAATACTCTCGTTCACTATTCTAATGACTATGGAAAAACAGAGGTCAAGTTCATCAGGTCCATAAATCAGTTGAATTAAGTTTTGGTATGGAAAATTCCACAGTTATGTTTCTGTGGCTGTATTTATACAGATTAAATATGATTGTAGTCGTAGCTAACTATGGATTTTTGTTCATTTCATTTCAAAAAATAAGAGTGTTCCTACACTTTCTGAAGAAGAACTCTCTATTGAAGCTCAGGGAGTGATGTAGCACAGATATATTTTTTTTTTTTCCTAAAACTAATTGCCTCACTACAAATTACAATAATTCATTATGAAGACAGATTAAATTAAATCAGAACGAAACACTAACTTCTCAAGTACAGCACCCACACAGAGAACTAATTAGGAATAACTCCTTTGAGTAAACAAACCTTTATACCAATTAGTAGCTGGTCAAGTCAGGGAACTCCCCTTCTCTAGGGAAAAAAAAATGTATTTTCAGCATTCCTTTATTTTGCTGCTGGCTGCAAATTCTCTCTAGTTCTGTAGCAATGGAGGGTGTATAGAATTTATTTTTGAGTCAGTTTGATGGGAATGTGGTCAAGAGTTGAAAAAATAGCAGGAAAGGGCCAAAATAATAATGATATTAGGACTTCAAGAGAGATGAGAAAAAATAACATGTTCAATCTAGGCCAATTCTGTCCCAAAGTCCAAACAGAAAACCTAATAGTAACAGTGACATGACTCAAAACAAACAGTGGCATTAAGGAAAGAAAGTACACAGAAAGAAAAATTCTCATTTTTTGTTCTATAAAAAAATAAACAAATTAAAGCCACAAAACGAGAGTATTATACCCACAAAGCATTTTGAAAGCAGCAGTTAGGTGCAACAGTAAAACTGTATAACAAGATGTCATTCAAAGGAGGCTGTGTATTCATATATTATTTATGACATTTGAATATGCTCAACAGCTTCTGTGCAAGACTGAAAGTACCTGAGTTGATTCCTACCTTGCTGAAGATGATCCAGAGCCTTCCTGATACTTAGAGAGAGGTTGCAATCTGTGAATTTTAAAATTTGTTCAAAAGAATTGTTATTAATGAAAGTTTAAATTACTAAGAAAGAAATCAAAAAGTTAAATGCCTTTAAAACATTATAGTAATTTCCCTTTTTTAAAAAGCAGTGAGAACGTATCTTCTCTTGTGCATTATCCCCAAAGTAAAAGGTCAATTATCTCATAGTACAGCGCACCAGGATAGTGAACTACTGTTCCCAGGATTAGGATAGCAAAGGAAAGTTCACACTGAGCTTAGGAAGATCCTGTAGAGTTAAATTGGACTAGACTCTCAGCAGTTTTAACTGTCTCCATGGAGAGTTACAAGGAACTGAATAATAGGAATTGATAAAACCTTTCTACTATTTTAACTTCACAACTCGTGGGAAAGAAGCCAAGAAAGAGGAATCGGTGAACAGGCAAAACAGGAAGACTTGGGGACAGAAAAGAGTCTGGAAACACCCTCACAGAACCCAGAAAACTTCAATTTCCTTTGGAGCAATGACAGAGTAACAGAAATTTTTTTTACCCTCCAGCCCTACAAGGCATAGCACCAGCTACCATAATTTTACAGTCTTTACTGATTAAAGATGCATGAAGTCATCACCCCTTTCCTCTTGACCCACTGTCACTGAGGACAAGTCTGAAGGATTCAGTAGCTTCAGCACTAAGTGAGCAACAATGGTAAGGTTTCAAAGAGGGTATCCCATTTACGGCTTCATGTTAACTCCCAGCTACTAAACATCCAGCTACTTTCCAAACTTCATGTCATTAAGAGTAACTGAAAAGAGTGGTCAAGCAACAATAAAGCAAGATTCATGTTAAACAGAAACAAAGCAATTCACTACACAGGATGAAAGAAAGCGAAACTGGTAGAACAGAATGGATGAATACAGTAAGAAAGGATTCCACACAGTGACTGAAAAAAAAAAAACAACACACACACAAAAAATCAGTGCAGGTAAAGAAACAGGACTGAGAAACTTGGATGCCTGTTGACAACAACAACAACAACAAAAACTAGAGTTTAGCTTTGAAAGGGCAGGTCCAGCACAGGCTATTCTGACACAGTATTAACTGGCTTTGGAGAGCGGTAACATCAACAAAAAAAGATCCTAAATCAGCTTGAGAAAGGGGAGGAAAACATTTGATAGATAAGCACCTTAACTCTAAACAAATACATTAATTAATCAATTAAAAATCTCATGCCAAAATAGGCGTCTGCAGAACTGTATTTATTAGACCCATCAGCAGGAGAAATCAATTTGAAAAAACAGAAATTTTCAGCCACTGATGCCAGGGGCAACACAGTTTAATTGAATTCACAACCCATTACCACAAGAAAGAAAACAGAAGTAAAAGTGCCTTAGTGAAGGAAAAAAAGCTGCTAAATTCCCACTTCTTCTTCGAAATATTAAATGAAAAGAGGACAACAAAGTTCACAATTCAACAGTCAACAACTACTACATCCCCTCTAAATGTATAGGACACGTCTGTCAGAATTCTACTGAAAGATCTGAACAGAATTTTTTTTCAGGAAAATCAATCAATTCTAGAACAATTCTTCCAAATTAAGATAAAGAATTGCTGGAATCCTTGGGACAGAAAAAAAAAATCTAATCTATATGGAATGAAGAGCTGCTGTAAGAAATGAGAAGTGATGAATGTTACGATGTAAGAACAGAAGATAAAACACATGACAAACTTCAGAATTTGTGTACTGCAAAACAAGATAACTGCATTGCTTTAAAAAAATCTCCATGTTCAGAACAGGAGCCATCCCTAATTGTATGGGTGATGTGAACTGGAAACCTTGACATCTAAGACTAGACTAAGAAACCTAGACATACAGAAAGGTAAGTGAGTTTTTCTTGAATTATGAGTATATTGACCATTTCCATATTTTCATGTCCGACCAATTTGTTTTGTTATCTAACTTCTCTTAACAAAAACAAAACAAAACAAAACAAAACAAAAACCAACCAGAACAGTGAAGGCAAAAAGAAGCTCTCCTACAACAGGCTGAAAGCTTCCTCACTAGAAGCTTACAGACTGGCCGGACTAGAGCAGTTACTTAGGAAGTCTAAATACATTTTTATACAGAAAAAACAAGTTTTTGAAACAAAGCCCAACAACTATAACGAAGTACCTCCTGCTCAACGTAATCATAAAATGACAGCAGCCTTGCTATTCACACTTACTGCCCTAAGTACAGCTCAGTTACCAGCTAGCACTGCATTAGATTTTTAACAAAATATGCTTTACATTGTGGAATCCTTTTTAACCTCTTAAAAAACTTACTATGGATATGCAAATATCCTTCAATCCTAAATAAAAATAAAAATTTTTAAAAATTAACTGTCTAGGGAAAACAATGCCAGTCCAGTTTAGTAAAGCTAACACAACAAAGGGGTATGCAATAGGCATTTAATAAACAAGGAGCAGATGCCAGGAGGCACATCTTGTTCAGCTAGCAATAAATGCATGGAATGGCCCGCAAGGCAAGTTTACTGAAACATTTGGGCTGATCGAGATGCCACTGAGTGGGAAAGCAAGTGCTATGGGAGAGAGAAAATAAACAACTCTAATTGAAAGCGCTTCCAATTTTCCAATTTTGCTCTTTAACACAGTGTTCCTTTAGAAGTGGAGACAAACAATCAGAGATTGGTATCAGAGCCTTCCAGAGGAGAGCCAGGGGAATCATAGGACACCACCTTAAAAATGTTAACAAGTGAATAGCAGTATATTCCCTACAACACTGTGACTCAAATGGAGCGAACAAACATGTTTCTGAGCAACTGTTCTTTTCAGCATGAGAATTCCTGCGTCAGGAAGAAAAGAAAGTCATCTCTTCCTTAACACCAGCGTAATAAAAATGCACAGAAGCAAATACACACTGCTGCTTACTCATGGAACCTCAGCCAAAAAAAAAAACAAAAAAAAAACACCACTCTTAATGCCAATTTAAAGGAAGGATGTCAACAAGGAGGAAAATCATCACAGATTAACGCAGAAGAAAAAGTTCTACACTGCTTTGGTACAACCTAGCAAGTCGATTTATCCTTAGTTAAAAGGCATTTCTGAAATGAAGCACAAAGACAGAGCAGTAGTCTGGGGGACCTGCTGGTGCTAACGCTTATTACACACTCAGAGATTTGAGCAGTAACAGTCCACAACCGATTCAAACTTAAGGCAAAACACAGCTGTCACTTTGAAAGTTTCCTGCTGCGTAAGAAATAAGACTGTATGATCAGGATTCAATAAAGCATTAATAGTGAAGATGCCGTGTTAATTCTACTTGCAAATACCAAGCCAAGCAAAGCCGCATCACAGAACAGGCTACAAAAAGTTGCAGTTCAAAGTTGAAACACAGGACTTAAACAAAACATCATGTGTAACAGAGAGGCCAGACTCTTGTAACAATGCAACTGCAGTATTGTTTCACATTTCAGAACTCATTTACTCAAAAAGTAGAAGGTACATGTTCCAAAATGAAGTTACAAATCTCCCTATTCTGTGGAAAAAAAAAACAACAAACAAACAGCAATGTGTATAGTGAGAAGCACAGGGTTATTACAACTTTAGGTAAACACTGTGCATGAAGATGAGAGATGGAGGGCAAGATGGGGCCCTCAGTTGAGGCAGTTCGCACCACAGAGCAGAGCCAACTGCTCCAGGTTCTGATGCTCTCTCCACACAACCTCAAGCCATCACTGACAACAGGAATTCCCAGCCCAGGAAGCAGCATCCACTATGCTGCCTCCCTGTAGACCAGGACCACAGATTTCTAATCTTGGTCCATCCTAGGTGGAGAGACAAGTGCTGAGTTCACCAGGCAGCCCTCGCTACCCACACAGCTACGAACACAGCAAAGAGGCTGGGAGACAATAAATAAATATATAAAATAAAGAAATCAACCCACTAGTTTTTGCAAAATACAAAGTTAGACTCACATCTCCTTGACAAGAAGCAATCAGACAATTAAAGAGAGTTGAAACACTTTCTTGAGACAGATTTCCCTGGAAAAACTTAAATCATTCAAGTTCGGGTTAGTATTAGCAAGTTGTTACTGCTACTTTGGTTAACAGAAGATGAAGTTTAGGAAAGGGGTAAGTTTTACACTACTATCAGGATATATGTCCTCTTGTCAGAGGACAATGCAAGTGCCATCTGTTTACATTTAATTTATTCATTTTGATTTAAAATGGCAGACCATTATTTTTCATATATATTTTTTATAAATATAACTTTCAAAATGACTAATTACCTTTTCATTCTCTCGGGCTCTTCTCATACAAACAATATGAAACTCAATTATTCTAAGGTTTAAAATTTCTGTAGATTATTTTTTCCAGCTTTTTAGATAGATTCTCAGCTTCAGATTGACTGTTTTTTTTTTTTTTTTGGAAAAACTCCTGCCATTGCTTTCCCAAAGGAGCTCCCACATCCCAGCTTCCTGAAAAGCAGGATCTGAGGCTGCATATATAACAGAAAAGAAATCAGAGCGGGGCAAATAGGCACACTCAGAGCTTGGCACCAGCTAGCATGGTACAGCTTGTGGCTGTACAATTAAAATCCTGTCCCTCCAGAACAGCCCGGTCAGATCCAAACAGCTTTTTGGAAATGGTCCACTGTCTATACTAACCCCAGAACTATGCTTGGGCATGATGTGGGAGAGTGTTAGTTGGCAAAGGACAAAAGTGTGTCACGAACAGTACTAAAATTCTAACAGTACAAACAGGCGCATGCCATATCCATTCCTTATTTAGTTCCTACTATAAACAAGTATCGTGATTATAGTTCCCAGTTGCTCCTGGAGAACTTCATTTCAGAAGTTAATTCCATAAGTCGCCAATGTATTTCAGAATAGACAGGTCACCTTCTCCAGGCACCATAGGTTCTAGTTCTAATATTCCACTTTCACCTAGGTTGCTGTTGTTTTCAAGTCAAGAAATACTTATGAAACAGTTGAGTATTTGTTTTTTCCAGGTGTATTATGTACAGCACAGGTGAAAATTAGCACTCTCTAGGTTTTGGATTTTTTTTTTTTTTTATGTTCAGGTAAGACTGAAGATGAGCATAGGACTTCTTCCTTTTAGCAAGCCTGGATCTCTGCCAGCAGAGCACTGGTCCAGCCTGTCAGCTAGCACAAAGTGGGCCCAGCTCTGCCAATAAGTAGCCAACGTGCAGCAAGGAAACAATTCAAACACTGTGCAAGGTAAGTGTTTCATGAAATAATTAGCTACGCTTTTTTTCATTAATTCACAAACTCATCTGTACCTTCACAAATTTCTTCTAAATCAGAAACTCAGAATGTGTTACTTTACATGCAAATGCAAATCAAAACCATTTACATTTAATTTGCATAAAAAAACACAAGCAACAAGTCTTTGTGAACACAACAAAAACATATAAAAATTTTCCAAAGGAAAACGTTAACTACTCTGGCACAAAGTGGACGTGAATGTTATATCAAGGAAGAATTACTGTGTTTTAAACTCTGCATAGGTGTAAGCGACATTACCCAGTGTCACAAAATAATGAAAAAATACACTGAGTGCAAAGATGTGCATATCTTTCATAACTGCATACCTATAAATTATCCCAATCCGTGCTTCTCCCAATCTCAGCTCTGCTTACCTTGAAATGGCCTTAAAATGGAGTGGCACTGGCAAAACTGTCTATTATTCTGTGAAACCATAACCCATCACTGATACTCATTGGAGGACTGGCTGCCAGTCTGGTTCACTGAGTTCTGAAATATAAAGTTATTGTCCTTGTCCTCTGCCCAGTGTAATAGTCCCAGACACTGAACTCCTCTATGCCCATTTACCTGGGAGTACTTTAATTGTAGAACCTTGAGCTATAGGTGCTATTGTCTTTCAAAGAGATAAGAGAGATGCCACATCTACCCCATCAGTGACATGAGTGAATTCTATGAGCACATGCACAAAGATCAGACTCCAATTAACCAGAAAACGATCAGATCTTCCAAAAGAAACAATCAAAAAACCTAAAACACAACAAAAGCCATCCCACATAAGCGAAGTAACAAACTTATTAAATCTCAGTGACAATTGCATTGCTGGCACGAAGCAGGCATCTGTTTCTCACAGATTTTGGCCTAAATCCTAGTTCTGATGTGGAAAAAATGTATTAAACCAGCTTGTCAGAAAAAGAAAATGTGATTTTAACTCCAAAATTACTCTGGTCCTTTTTCTCTGCTTTCCTCTGATGTGCAGTCCAGAATACCTATGACAACACTAGAAAAAAGACAAAGCTATGAGATAACTGCTCAATACCAACAATTTCTTTTCTCCCGTTGCCTTCAGAGTCCCTGAAAAAAGTTTTTCTTCCATAAAAAGTAAACGCTTAGGTCAAAGAGCTCTTCCTTTCAAAGCTGTCAAAGAAAAGAATATTTTGCTTCCACAACTAGATCCATTCTGCTGTCATTTCTAATAAAATATGCTGCATTAGACTGAGCTTAAAGAGAGATAGCTAATTTAGATGCCTCCAAGTCAAATTGGTTCAAAGCATCAGCAAGTAAAGGGAATGTACAACTGGCTGGAACCAATGTAAATCAATACTACGGATTGACTTGGAGATGGCTTTGAAAGTACATTTAGGAGATCAGCAGGGAGCATGGCTGGGGGTGACAGATTAAGACTGGTTCTGGCTGCACACTGAAACATAGAGAAGTCAAACACTACTGGGTAAATCATAGCGGAAGCTTGATGGGACTTCTTTTGAGCTGTTATTTGTCTTCACCCTGTGGTGACAACGTTGCCCTCATCAATGTGAGGATGATGTTTTTTGTTAGAAAGTGTCAAAAGGAAATCAGACTCTTGCTGAAAGTCACCCTAAGACTGCAGGGCAAGAGGGCACCTTCTGTCCTGGAAAATCACTGAGACTTCTACATTCGATTTCTGGGCATGTCTTCAGAGAATCCCCTGAATGTTTCATTCTCTTGACAACTGGAGAAGAAATTTTTAACAGAGCAAAATTAAGCAGCAAACTTAGGCATGCCTATCTACAGCCACTGGCACAAGACGGCACCAACAGGAAAGGAACGTTTCTGCAGGTTCGGAGAACAGCCTAATCCCAGAGAATTTTTTTTTTTCTTCTTCATTCTAAATACATTTATATTCAGCCTCCCTTTAGAATCTCTCATCCATGTAGCAAACACACAAACACCAAAAAAGTTATTCTAATAAAATGTTTTATTTCAGTCTCAGCTGAAGGAAATACTACCATGTACTCTGACAGTTAAATGAAATTAAACATGGAAAGCAGAATGTCTAATAACACGTGAAACACTGCAACAAACAAAGCTACCTGAATAATCTCCCCCCAACTCCTCCTTCTATGATCCTCCCTCTGAAGCAAGTCATATGGCAGCACTTTTCTCCTTTTATGGGCAAAAAAAAAAAGGGGAAAGGAAGTCAGCTCCACAAGCAGGACTGCACTGCCACGTGAATCGAGCTCAATGCTGTAATACTACTCACTCCTTCCCACCAAAGTGAATTAAGAATATATACCCCGAAAGAGGTGTACCACGAATCAACTGCCATTTTCTTATGGCATATGTAATTACATCACAAAATATTTCATGCTTACTAAACCAGATAACGTATTAAAAACTAAAAGAGAGAGGCTGTGTAATAGATTTGTATTTGCTTATCTAAAGTCTTCTTTCCTTATGAATGTCCTATCATTAGCATATGAATGTCTTCTTTTGGAAACAGCTGTAGTGATAGTATGACTCAGAGCAACAATTAAAATGCATTCCTGTGAACTATCGTATTTTCTACTCATGTATTTCTCTACGCTTTGTGCGCTGCCTTGGTGCCCAGCACCCACTCTCAGTTTTGCACACTTTATTTTTTGTTCAGTACCAACCATGGGTCTAAAGGGCAGAGGTGGAGAAAGACACAAATGATCCAACTTGCAGTTTGGCCTTTTCAAGTAAACTACGGAAATATCATTAGGTCAAAACTCAGGAAAGGTAAATGACATACAACACTTCTCATTTATCAAGCAAAAAGGCAAAAAAAAAAAAAACCAACATAACTGTGTTGTTCTTTTATCAGTAAGAAGAAAGAAATCACTGCTAATCACAAAAGCTAAAATTCTAAATTGTATGAGAGGATGCCTACCTATTAAAAGCTAAAGCATCAAGAAATAAAAAAGCACATTTCCTCACCATGGACAGGTAATAAGATCAAGAAGCTGCTAAGGATTCCCATTTCCTCTCCAGCAACAGGCAGATGGGCGCATCAGCCAGGCCAGGAGGATAGCAGACATGCTCTGTGCAATCAGGTACTTGATTTGGCAGCCTTACACAAACCTGCCATTGATTCAGAACCACCTTCTTTTCCTCAGCTGATGAGCAATCATCCCAAGTTTTATTTGACTGCTTTGCTTGGAACTCACCCTGCAAACAACTGAGTTCAATTACATGAGTTACACTTGCTGGGTTGCAGCCCACGCACCGAAGTTAATAACACAGATAAGCACTGGCCAGGTCAGTCTCTGTCCTTAAAGCTTTTTTTTTATTATTTCTTTTTTTTGAAGGAAGGAAACAGTCTTCCCAGTTATCAGATCATTCTCAGGTCAGATCAGATGGCCAAGACAGCAGAGTTCTGGAAGGAGTTTAAAATTATCCCACATTTTTTTTTTTTGAAGTCTATGAAGTCCACTGGCAAAACAGTCTATCACTGCTATCACATGGAAAATGAAAATGCGTTAAAAATATTGTCTTGATTATTGTTAAAGATTATTATTTACTCCTGGGAAGCTTTTAAGTGTTAACAGTAGGTATTTAGTCATTTTTTGATAAAATGTTTTTTTCAGTATAAACAAAGCATACGTTTTTAAAAAGTAGTATTTTAACGTGTAGGTGTCCCTCTGCCTTATAAATATATTAGAAAACATTGAATAACTGCAGTTGCAGAAGTACAAACACTTTATTACGATTGTGGTGAGTCAGACGCCAGAATTTGGCAGCCCACAGTGTTCCTCAGCAGCAGAACAAAAGGGGATTTTTTAGGCGGATTTACTTTTAGTTCAGTAAAGGACAACATGATACTGTCTGTGCTGTAATGAATCAAAACCACAGCAAAACAAAGGCCTAAGGAGTCAGACCACAATCATTTTTGTCTCACGGTATAAACATGGACAGAAAGATTATCTATACTTCTAAGGCCTGTCACATGTATGCTCCCTCCACGTCTTTTGGATACAAAATTTGAATGCTTAACTAGTTGCAGAAATACAAATCTGTTCTACAGGCAGCATATCCCCACAATACTTCAAAATTAGGAAATATTTCCTATTTTCCTCATAAATACAAAAGGTGTTGATAAAAAAATCCACTTACTGTTCTGTAGTATCTTCTCTAATTAAAAATATAAACCCTGTAGATAGCAGCACCGCACTCCAACAAGATCTCTCATGTATTCAGAGCACGGAACACATTTTGAGAGACTCATTTTCCAGCTTCCCAATCATGCTCTCATTTGGAATCACAAACCGTTCCCACAGTAATTGATATTACAGAGCTCAGCTTTATTATAGCATTTTGAGAGGATGAGGAAAGTGCTCCAGTCCTACAGAGTATTTATGCTTTAATAATAAAAATATAGGAAGAACGGTTGCCAAATACCAGTTCCCATTTCCTCTCCTGCCAATCAATTATTAGGAAGATGGCTAAAACCTTACTTCCAGAAACTTCCAAAGATGCCTGTATTCATCATGAAATCCTTAACTAAAGGTGTCACCAGCAATCTACAGATGATTTCGAGTCAGGCATTGTAAAATTACCAAACAATGCAGTACAAGAAGTCAGACTATGTAGATGTGGGTAGGAGGAAGCATAGTCAATACAAAACTAGATTCTTCTTGGAAATGTAGTACAACAGATTCAACAATCTAGTCTTTTACAACATAAACAGGTTTGCACAACTCAGAATTATTATAGTAAATGTTTCCCTCCCCCAATTCCCAGAGCAGAAAACCTCCAAAAAACTAGAAACAGCAAATCATCTGCACCAAATAACAAACCAAACGATAAATACCACCGCATCTCTCTTATGATGGCTATTTAAATACTATTCTGGAATCAATTTACATGAGATAGGATCACGTGGATCAGCTCCAGAAGTAGCACCATCACTCAGCATTTCCCTGTCAGCTAACAGCTGATAGTAACGAAGTTTTGCCCCACAGCTCCCCACTATTAATATGCATAAGAGAAACCAGAAAACACACTTTCTGCTCCCTTCTCAGAAAGCCATTAACTCAGGCTAACCTCCCAAACTTAATGTGGGGTTGCTGTAAAATGAAAATGAGAACGATCAGGCTGTGTACCAAATACACAGGCAATAAAGAAAACAGAAAGTTTTCTTTGAAATGCCTTTGAAAAACAAGAAAAACACCCTTTCCCACTACTTCTCAGTGTAACCACATTCAGCCTATAAAAGAGTAATCTTAGTACACAGTAGTCTTTAGAGTTTGTAACTAGATGGTTTTTAAGGTCCCTTTCAATGCACGCCATTCTATGATTCTACACTACCGGGCTCACTTCAGCTGTGTAGACAACTGGTGCCAAATGAAATATCCTCAGCATCAACTCATAATACCCTGCCTCCCCAGCAGACATGACACCAAGCAGGACACGGGTCTGCTGTACTTCTTGAATCTTCTACGCAAGGATGGATACAGTGGACATCATAAAGCATCTCAGATGACTGTGTCAGGCCACTGAATCAAACTACGCTCACATTATGTCCTCACTCCAAAATAAAGACTTTTTTTGGAAGGTAATCACAGCATACTTGCCAAATTCTGGACTTTATCTTCTCCAAAATCTACGCTTTTCTTAGATTTACTAGTTCATATAAGAATAGAAGCACAAAAATGGACTCTCATGAGAATTCTAATCATGGCTACAGTAATTTCAGTTATGAACTTTAAGTCACTGGGATAGTACGCAGGAAGCCCTCTAACCTAACAGGAAACAAAGTTGAGAAGCCTGCAGTTTACACTTGGAAGCTCAAGACGTATCTAGGTTATTACAAAAAGGCTTTAAAAGCTTCAAGCCTCCCCAGGAGTAAAACAGAAAGTCATCCCTTTCATAAACTGATGAGGGAAGGAGTCCCACAATTCTGAAGTTTCAGATGAGAAGGCGACAGCACACACTGGAGCACCATTCAGCAATTTAAGAACACCAGCAAAGCAACCACGAAGGCAGTAAAAGCACCAGCTGGTAAGTGGTCTTCAGGCTACAAGGCTGGCCCACAGCCACACCTCCGCATGCCAGGGCAGTGCCAACAGACCACAGCCTGTCCTAGACTATTCCCACTGACGGTACGAAACTGAGTATTTCCTGGATCAAAGAATGAAATACCCATAGCAATCAGATTTCCCTCACCTCAGATGAATGTCTTGATCGCAGGACATGTCACCCTTCCTGTGGCCCGATTAACACCATTGCAAGTGAAATAAAGGTTTCTTACCAGTGCAGAACAGTTTATGAGATGTTGTCTGCTGTACTCTCCTGGGAACACAGAGACGTGAGCTTCAGCTTACTTCAAGCTGAAAAGGGACTTAGAAACAAGCTTGCACTTTATGGTTAATTGATGCACCTAATGCACCACTGAATACAAAGAGAGGAGGGAAGAGAGAAACATCACTGCGAATGCTTCTTCCTCTAGTTTAAATAATTAGTTCCCATATCTTATTTATTTCTTAGCCGAAAAAAGGCTTTCAAATCCAGTGGGAACTCTCCTGTTCGCAGGTGCCAAAAGCAGTTAGGTACAAGACAGATGCCACTCTCCAGAACAGTCCTGGTGGTAACGGTTTTTAATGGATGCACAAATGAAGCTCCATGTATCTCATTTTCTCTACAGAAAAAATACAGACAGCAAAGTGCTTTCACATATGAGTTTTAAGAACACCATCACTAGCCTTAAGACATCTAATTGTAAAATAGGCCACTCAAATAATTTATGAATTCAAGCTGTAATTCAAGAGGGAGAAAGATTTTCCCTCCAAAACTCCATAAATTATATATATATATATTTATATTTAAAAGCTTCTAATAACGACTTGAATGTGTGTGTACCAGAGTCCTATAGAACAGTACAGGATTGCTGCTACCTAAAAAAATCAGTGCAGGTCTACACATCCCCTTAAGAACACCAAACCACCTCCACAGCATTATTGAAGCGTGCAAACTCCAACGCCCAGATATGACTCAGTCTTTCAGAGCTCACCACAGACGAACAGGGGACCAAACTCCAGATCCCAATATCACAGAATACATTCCATCATATAGTCCACATATGACAACTCCCATGGTACACTGACGCCGTTCAGCAGATGGGAGGGCTGTACGCTTATGGATTACATTTATAAACTCAAGACTCTGACAAAACCAGAGTGGCACTTGTGGCAGGCAAAAGTAACACCACGTGTTGCATTGCTAGTGGTTCCTTCAAAATGAGTTGTCCACGTTTTACAAGATTCACAAATTCCTTACACAGATTTATTCCAAATACTCTCAGACTCAGGCACTAGCTCCATCTTTTGCACTGCCATTCATCCAACCTGTGCTCTTAAAAGTTATTACCACTCCAAACAGCCCCTCAGAAACATTATAATGAACACGAAAAAAAAGGCTAAGATTCACAGAAAGTTCCCACAGAGCACTGGGTATGTTCCCTACTGACAGGTTTATCAATTAGACTAGAATATTTCAGCTGTTGGCTTTAAAAAATAACTATTCTTGAATTAAGGTAAGTCTGGAAATGTGAAGATATCGCTGATGAGATTTCTAAACATTCTAAATTCATAACAGTAAATACCAATCTTTTAAGCATCAGTGTGTCAGTCCCCCCCCAGCTCATACCCATCTTACAATTTGTCCTATTTCTGGGATTTTTGCCATACAAGCAATGACTGCTACCAAATCACAAATCTGTATCAAGTGGTCTATGAGGACAGAAACATAAGACACATGCTTTTCATTTTAATTTCAAGCGCGGATTGGAATTCTGTGAAAACAGAAGGATGGTAAAATCAGTTCTTCACATGAATGAAGACCTATACGTGTCACATCGTTTGCAGCGCTCTCGTCATCATTCATATATGAATGCCTAGCAGCTTCTATTACAATTTTAATTTAAACAGCAAAATTCAAATTTATGACCATGTTTTTTGCAACTCTCAAGCTGTCCCATATATTAAATATTTTAATTCATGCTTCTCAAACTGTTTTCTCTGATTTAATGCTACTGTTTTGCATTCATAGATAACGTAAGTAGAAAGCGCTGCTAAAAGAATGATTGATAATACTGAAACAGATCCAAATACATACTGCATTCATTACACAGGAAACACTATGAGGTTTTGGCTCCCTCAAATTGGTATGTATTATTACTATGCATATTCCTCTGTCCATTGATACTATAGCTCACACTGACATACTAAGCCTGTTTCCAGGGATTTAATAGAAGACTTAATGATGTCTGGATTGCATACAAGTTCTGGATTTAAAACATTATTTTTCTGTTCTGTATAAAATGTGAACTGAATGATCAAGTTCATGTTCTCTGGTGTGCAGCATGTGTCTGCTACTAAAGAATGCCAGTGATTCCACAAAACTATTTTAAAGTTTCCCTAAAAATTCCAAATAAGACAGTATTTGGAAATATATATATATAATCAATTAAAGAGGTCTTACTTAAAGTGCCTGTACACCTACAGAACATGGTTTCTGATAAAGTGTGAGAACTGTTATTCATCTAAATTACATCCATTTTTATACACATTTTTTCAATCACTTATTTGGTATGACACATAACCCATAGAAATCTGCAACATACTGCACATGCAAATCTTTGACATCTTTATGAGGCTACCAAGCTGCTGAGGACAATATATTTTAAGCTGGCAAAACTGTGTCAAAAACAATGTTATGAAGACAAGCTAAGCATATTAACAATGAATTATCTCCCCAGTACTACAGAATTCACTAACAGACTCATACTAACGATGAATTATCTTCCCAGTACTGTAAAATACACTAACAGACTCGCTATTATGGAAAAATGGCATCTGCTGACAGTAACTATGAAGTAGTACCCAAGATCTTCACCATTTTTCCTTTGTGAATTAATCAAGTATTTTTCATTCAAATTACTGGCATACATTGTCTTTTTAATTACTTGTGGTTTGCTTATTTTTTGTTTTTAATAACATGTTCACAGGCATACGTGACTGCATAAACAGTACATGGGGATAGTGAAAAGTACAGAGCAGAATACAATAAAATTTTGGACAGTCATTAAGAAACCATGCAAATAATCCAGAGAGCCTCATTTATGCTAGCTATAGTTTACCTCTAGGTGAAACCTTAATAATCAGGTACGCTACGCTATAGTGGCTCAACATGCAGCTGAGGAATTTTATTCTTAGTTGCTACCTTATGCTCTTCATAAATTTAAGTTAAGCCTTTCATGCTAATCCCATTATCTGTAATTTAATTTCATTAAAACATTTTTAAGAGCTACTCTAGGAGAGTGAAACTGAGAAGTTGCAACACTTTATTTTTACTTATTTTTATTTCAGGCCTGGTGAGGGGGCAGTGGCTTACAAGAACATAGAAAGCAGAATCCACCATAAGAAAGTGCCAAGTTTATTCCTTAAAAAAATACAGTACATTGTCTTTCCCATATGTTACAAAAATATAAAAGTTAGCATTATTGAGAAAAGGTAAATATCATCTTAGTTCTTCCCTGTGCAGTGTGAGTAGGGTATTTTCGTATACCAGTGCTGGGCGTGCAGGGTTCTCTGCCCACAGAGCAACCTCTTGTCACAAGCGCATTTCATTCCAGCTCTCCCCACCTAAGCAGAGCTCACTGTCAAAGTCATTTTCAGTTTTTTTCCCGACCTTGCAGATGGCGAGGAGATGAAAAGCAAAGCAAAAACACCCCTGTCCCCATTTATCCTTTCCACACACGCACTGCCTTTAGGAGCTGGTAAACAACAACCAAGTGCAAACATCGTCTGTATGGAAATGGAGAGCTACCAGAAACAGGGTGGGAACAAGGTACATTGCTGCCCTCAGCAACAGCACTGGAAGGATGTGAAGTTCTTTCTGTATTCCTCGTGAACTATGGAACGTTTGGTTTTATACAGTGGCATCGTATATTACCAGGGCCTTAGCATAACATAACCCAGAGAAATAAAATCAAAGCTAAACTGTCTTGAAATTAAATTAGGAGGAAAAAAAAAAAAAAAAAAGAAGATGAAGAAATGCAGTTGTGGTATCTGCTCAGTGTAACACAGCACAGACAGCGATTCATACGATGACAGGAATATTACAGAACGTGATTTTCCTCTGTTCTCACGTCTAGCTTTCGAAATGGAACATCTAGGAAGCCGTGTTCCCGGCACGGCCAGCAGCTGCCACAGAAAGTTTTCAGCAGAACCCAAGTTGGGCGTGCGAGCCCCCTGCCCCCATCTGCAGCACAGGCAGCGGAGCGCTGCGACCTTTTGTTCCGTTCGCGTTCCGAGTCCCTGTCACAGCCCGGCCAGAAGCCCACCCCGGCACCCCGGTCTGCCTTCCGCCCGCGGCCAGGTGCTGCAGCTCGGCCCAGCCCCTGGGCAGCAATGGAACCGCGGATACGCTCCGAAGGGAGCGCCTCACACGAGGCGAGCCCGCCCGCCCCTCACCTCCCTGCCCGGCCCCGTTGCCGCGCCTGGCAGCGAAGCGGCGCGTTCCGAGGCAACAGTTGGCCGCTTCCCCCGGCATCGCCGCTGCCCCCGGGACCCGCTTGGACATCCCTCCCGGGAAGCGGGGGAGAGGGGCGGCCGCGGGCCCAGGACTGGGCTGAGAAGGGGGCACAAAGGCGGCAGCGAGGGTTCAGCCTCCCCCTACAGCCCTTCGGAGAAGGCAACACCCGATCGGAGATAAAAATAACGCAGGGGCTGCAGGGCTCCCCGCTCCCCTCCCCGCAGGGGTGGCTTCTTCCCACCCGAGGACGCCACCTCAGCCCCCGCTCTCCTCTCAGGGGACGAGGAGACCCGGCTTACCTGAGCCGCCCGTCGCCTGTGCCCGCCGCGGGGACCCTCGTCCATCCCCCGCGCCTCAGAGACAGCCGCGGCGCGGCCCAGCCCTGCCCGGCCCAGCGCCGCACTCTCAAGCCCGCCCCGCGGTGGCTGCGTGCGGCTCCCGCCAGCTGTCGGCCCCGGGCGGGCGGGCGCGGCTCCCCCGGACCCGCCTCCCGCTGCTGAGGGGGGCGAGGCGCGCGGGAGGACAGGGCCTGCGGGTTGAACTAAGGAGAAACGCGGGGAAACGCGGTAGCGTACCTCTGCGCAGCCCTTCCACAGGGCGCTCCACACGCAGGGGTCGGAGTGCCCGTGCTGCCTCAGGCGCTCACCGCCGTGTCACCTATGTTGTCGCTGAGGCGGCTTTGACCCATATCTGCCTCGCTTTGCTCGGTTCCCAGACCGTCTCCTTCCCCTTTGTGGGCTCTCTTACAGTGTGTGAATGTTCGAGTTCAGCAGGGCTGCAAATACTGGTTGTTTTTTTTTTTTTTTTTTGGCTTCGCAGAAGTCAGTACTTCCTCAAGA
Organism: Numida meleagris; assembly: GCF_002078875.1. Lineage (NCBI taxonomy): Eukaryota > Metazoa > Chordata > Aves > Galliformes > Numididae > Numida > Numida meleagris. The sequence continues at coordinate 100,486,618 of NC_034411.1, forward strand.
TGTCAAAAGCAGATCTGAGCCCGTTCGCAGCTCGTGAAAATGTTTTGTACTTCCTCTTGCTGCTGGGAGGGTTAAGTAAGGTTAAAGCTGTGAGAGTGGCTTGGAGCTTGGTTTCCCCCTTCCCCAAAAGCCAGTCTGAGTCATTTACAGGAAGAAAGAAACCAAAAACAGCCTGCAAGTAACAGCGTTGGGAGTACAGCGCAGAAATAGCAGGTTATTTGTTCACACCAAGACATGTGCTGCTGAGCTCTGTAAACGTGAGAAGCCATAGGCTGACCACAGTGCCTGTGTCACACTGCCACTGAGCCAGGATCTCACAGCTGTGCTGTGTCTGGGGAAATGTGTCGAAGCTGGGGCCTGTGCCACCCAGCAGGTGTGATTCAGTGCTGTGCTCAGGGGAGGCCATCCCTTTGTAGGATGCACTGCTGGCCCAGTTCTGCGGCCTTTTGCACTAGAGCAGTGTCCTGGGCAGCAAAACTTCCACACTCAACACAGTCTGCATCTGGGTATTTTTGAACGGCTCTTTTTTGTTCTGAAAATTCCCAGTTTTCCAGTCAGGAATTAGTCCATTAAAAGGCTCTGCTACAGCGGCACGTATTTAATACGGTTATCCCTACAGCAACCAGCTCAGTGGAGCACTAAATTGCTGGCTTGCATTTTTTTTATCCACACCTCTTAAAAGTACCTTTTAAAAGCAGTAAAAAGCATTGCTCCGCTTTCAAGCAGGAAGAACAGTTACGTGGACGGCTTGAACCAAAAGAGAATGGAACCTGGGATTCACAGGCAGCAGCTTTGTGTCTTCTCTTCCTTCCTTATTTTTCTGGGACACATGTTCTGACCGCTATATAATGGGCATGTCTTTAACTGAATGCTGTTATAAAAAAAAGCTGTCCCTCATTACAGGTAAACTCTCCAATTCTGTTTGTATGTGTTATGTATACTGTCAGAATGTATGCACTGAATGCAGAAGGGATTTAGCCAGAAGAATATTTTGGTTCTGGATTCTGATAGTATTTAGGAATTAGATTTTTACAACTTTTAATCCTGTCAAAACACAGGGAATGTTATATATTGATGAAATGAACTGTGGAAATCTACACAGCTTTCGCGTCACACACTGCCATAAGAGTGAATTTGAACAGCCTTCAGGGGGAATGGCAGCTGAGTGATAGATTTCGGATTCTCAGCTTCGGACAATGACGTTACAGGCTAGGAATTAATTGTTTAATCAGCTCTTTGCGCATTAGCCATGCGACAGTAACTGTCTGTGTGGAACTGCTATCCCAAAGCAGACGTGAGACAAATTCAGTTTGGGACACATTTGGAAGGGTTTGAATTCCTAAATAAAGTCATCTCTTATCGTTTGGACTCTACAAGATGTGTCGCATAGCACCCAGCTTTTGCTCAGAAGAGGTGCAGGATTCCTACAAACTTCTGTCTTATCTCTACCAGCACTGTGCCAGTACCTCAAACACCCTAAACTTTCTTTAAGTATGTGCTTGCATTTAGACAGGTGAATTGTGCCTCTAAATTTAGATAAGTAGACACTTGCATGGCCTTAGACATCAAGCAGGTATTTAATCTCCCACTGCAGTCAGTTTGCCCTTTGCTGCAGAAGTGAATCTGTCTTCACCGCAATGGAAATTTAGATACCTAGCTGAAGACACCTACATACAGACAACTATGATTTGGGAGTTTGAATCTCACACTGAATCTCATCCAAATCAATTTGCTAACTCAAATCTCAGAAGAATTTAACATGTTTTATTGCAGTTATGGCAACGCATATAGAACCAGAAGCCATGGCTCAGCTGGGACACGGTATAGCAGAAATCTCACAAGTTTTTTAGATTCTAGCTTTACAACATCTGCTGTAATTTGAAAGACCATATAGTTTTGTTTTTGTTTTTAAACAGGAATGATTTATTCAGAAAGTCATCCGCAACACTGGCAAATATCTGAATAACTATCTATCTGGGACAACATTTTCTAGTCTTTTGTAGAGGGTACGGTGCCTTACAAGTCTTGAAACTCATGACTTTATGCCGAATAAAAAGCATCTGGATGCAACCAGCTGCCACAGAACAGATGGAAAAGCAAGTTTTTTGCTTGTGATGTTTGACTTGCCAAGCAGAAGTAATAGACTTATCTAGCAGTTTTCTCAAGTATTACAAGTTAAAGACGATCTGTGGAATAAAAGGACATCTTTCTTAATGCTTGTTTTAGCTCTGTGTTGACTGCCATAAAAGGTTCGTACGAACAATGTTCTCAGAAAAGAAAGGTTGAACGCTCACTTCAGAGATTACCAAATTCAAAGGAAAATCTCTTCAATTTCAGAGCCACTTAATCATCTCCTCTGTCTGGAAGTACTTTGTTTTTGTGGTTAATACAGAAAAAAAAAATAAAGAAGAGATACAGCTAATATATTCTATGAAGTACATTTTATGAATATTCAGTATTATCCTGTCATCACTTGCATAATTCATTGTACTGCTGATACTGTTTGGAACTGTAGCTGTTCCATCACTTATGAAGACAAACCTCACTACTAATCTGCAATTTAGGGACATAATTTTTTTCTCAGTTACACCAGTCAAAATTAGGAAGTAAAACCAATTTGAGACATAACAAACAAGAAAAAAGGGAGAGAGGAGTTAATCTGTCTTTCTATGAGTCTGAATCATATCTGAAATTGTTTCCTACCAGAGAAATGTGCTGCTGTACGTTTGTCATTTTTCTTCTCTCCTCTCAAAAAATCAACCATCAGTAAGAGGGCAGAGAAAACTTCTGCATCTCAGTTGTTGGCCTTCTGCTCAAATAGCTTGTTTTCTCAGCGTGCACTGAGACTTCATTGGAAATCCCCAGTTTATTTCTTGTATCAGCTGATGAAAGAACTTAGCAGAAGCATGAGCAGTCAGCCTTTTGCTGGCAAAGGATCAACCGCTGGAGATTAGAGCAGCTACACTCATCACAAAAATACAGGAGTCCCAACTGAATACAGCTGGAAATGTCTTGTATTTGTTTACCTATTTGGGAGTCAATGCATCAGAAATATAATCCCCTTTAAAGTGCATGTACACACCTCGAACAGGTATACAATAAAAATATGTTTACTTAACGTGTAAATGATATTCATTAGGCATTCAATGTAGACTCAGTTTTATTATCACTCTTACACAAGTTAACCAAGTTTACTCAATAAAGCAATATGAGTAAGCTTCTTGTACAGGCTTTTAAAGGTATCAGTAGGCATGCGCACAGTTCAAAAATAGATTTATAATATATATTGCTTAAAAAGAAGTTTTACTTTTGTCATTTTTTAACAAGTCAGAATAGTATACATTAAATAATGTGTCTGGTTATGTAATTGAATAGGAAAGTGGTTAGAACCTAGGCTACTTTTTTGGGTATGGCTCTCCACTGTGAACATCCAAATACACATGACAAAGCATAATAGTAGTGTTCCTATATACTGAAGATGCGTATTGCTAACCCTGTAGCAATGAAAATCAGAAAAACAATTAACAGGAAACTTACCTTTTGAATTCAAAAGTTTTATCAAGTAGCTTGACAATGCTTGCTCATTTTGTACACTTTTTCTACAATGAAACTGCAGGGTAGTGTTATTATAGTTTACAAAAAAATAGTTGAGATTTGGTGTAATAATACTCCTAATGCAAAACAAATAGTAATAATTTCAATATCTCTCTGGATATGTAGTGTTGCATTTATCACTATTAATGTTAATAAGAAAATGTCTAAGTACCAAACTATTTTAAGCTGGTCGGCACAAACCCACTTTCATTTGCATCTAGCGAGATGTATCCTGGCAACCGTATATTTTTGGATTCGTAACAATTTATTCTATTCATTTTATGTAAATGAGATAACCAATACTGCAAAAATCGTGAGAATTCAAGATGGATAACTTGGATAACATTGTTCAGAGCTATAGATAGATGACTAAGGATGATATGCGAGTCACATTTTTTTTAACAATCTCTTAAACATTTCCTTCAATACATCTACCCAGCTAAAAGGTTTATCTTGCACGATTCTGATACTTTTATTCCAAAATGGAAAACATTAGCAACCCAAACTGTGTCCTGTGAAGTAATGATTATCCCACATGATGGTTCTGCTTCCAATTTGTTCTTTTGTGAGCTGAAAATGCTGCATGTTTTCCAAACTCACACAGAGCTTAATCAGCTGGAGGAGGAGGAAGAGCAAAGACTCCAGCCACTGACCGCATCTGTACATGCTGACTTGCTAATTTGGTAAGTAAAACAGTCTCTACATCAAACACAAAGCTGAAGTGCTATATATGGAGTTTCTATCTTATTGCGTGCAAATGTCATTGAAAGGACTCTTATAAGAAAAGGGTCTTATGGTTTTGTTGCTTATGTGTGTCAACGGTTTATGGGCGTTTGGCCCGGTTCCGTGACGAATGGGGTGGGGGACCCGTGGACCCACGCCTTGGGAAAGGAAAAAAGGGGAAAAAGGGTAAGGAGATAGGCCTGAGAGCAAAGACAGTAGCAACAATCTGAGGAGAAGCAAACTAATTTACTAAAAAAGATATCGGAATGCAAAATAACACACTGTAATACAATATAATTACAATTTAAGCTGATAAATCCAATACAATGAGAGAGAGTGTCCAAAATTAAAGTAGGCCTTACTCTAATACCAACGATAAGATGGCTGGGGAGCGAGATGCTGCCAGAACGAGAGACGGGCGGAAAGAGAGAGAAGGTCTCATGATCTGCAAGTTTTTATCTTTCCCTCTGACCGGAAAACGGTAACAGAGGAGCAAAGTCCCCTGGGGAATGTAGTAGTCCTTCTCTTCTGAGAACTAGGTACATACACTGCATGATGTTATGATGTGGAATACCAATAACTGAAAATCGTAAAACCATGACACTGTGTGAATGATTTGTATGCATTTGCTATAGGGATAGTTCACAGCAACTTGAACATCTTCGCTATATTCTGGTATCATCAAAACTTTTAGTGTTTCATTTGAGAAGATCTAAGGTCAGCTGGGACAAAGCTCTGCTTATGTATGGTGTGCAATAATGTCCCAAGTACAGAACATTTATAAAAAGAATTAATTCCTTTTTCCTACCTTTGTTGTTTAAGAGATTTTAGCCTGAATCAAACTAACTGAACCTGAATACTCCAGAAGCCAGGCCTATATAGTCCTTCTAAAGGAATGATGATTCTATAGCAGCACAGCTGATAGACCCATGCCGGATCCTACCAGATGTTCCTTAGTACACATGATAGATTTTGCTGTTCCACTTTGAGATGATGATCTTCCACTACTGACCAGTAAGATTCAGTTATATCCAGAATAAATTCAAAATGGACAACTGAAATGGTCCTCGGTCAATCTTCCTATCCTTCAGTGTCAAGTGTACCTCTAGCAAGAGTGATAGAACTATTTCTGAAGCAACTCCTGAGCTACTGAAGTTTTCAGCTGGCCTATGATTCCCTTTTCAGTTTACTACAATACATCATACTGACAAAACAAAATATTAAGAACATGCTTCCTGAGCTAATCAGTAGAGCCTTCCTTGTTTAGAAAAGGCTCTGTCAAAAGAGAGGATGTAGCGGGTGAGAAATAATTTCAACAATATGTTTTTGCCTTATTTCTACATGGCAAATTTAAGTTTGACTGAAATCTGTAAGAGAGTTGAAAGATCAGGACTCCAGTTCTATGATGTATGAAGTGATGAGCTGTTGTTACAGGAAATTGCACAAGTGTGTCAAAGTAACAGTTGGCTTGCTAAATTAGATTCTTAGCTTTTATAGTAGGAAAAGCCAGGATTTTAATTGCACATATAATTTCAGGATGGGTCCAAATAAATAAATGCCTAAAGAGAGGATGCAATGAATACGGAGTCATTCTATTTTCAGTGGTGCCCAGTGCCAGGGTAAGAAGCACTGTGCACAAACTAAAGCACAGGAAGTTCTGTCTAAACACTAGGAAGCATTTCTGTGCTGTGCAATTGATGGAACACTGGCACAGGCTGCTCCGAGGCTGTGGGGTCTCCTCGTTCCTCTGTAGTGCTGGTAAAGGACATTACCACTCTGAGCTGCTTGTCAACTTCTTGCCTGTGATTGTTGTTCCCTGGGATTTGCTGTGATGACCTGCTCATATAGTCAAGATGTGAGAGGTTAGATTAAACTGTTTAATTAGTAGGTCTTCGCTGGGTCAGTCATTTTGATTGAACCCTACTATGATTGAACCCTATTAGGCTCACCCTGTGAACTCTGCAAGAAGACATAAGCAGCTGTGAGAACTTCTAGCACAAAGTGGGGAGAGAGGCAGACAAGTTGTTCCTACAATGTGAATCTGCTTATCACTCAGCAAATGTAAGGAATTCAAAACTGAGTCCTCCCTTCTACAATTGTTTGGTTCTTCTGATGCAGCAGAAAACTTACTTAAAGCTTGTGCTTTATTAAAGTTACTGGAATTTATCTGTTCTTTGCTTCATCAAAACAAATCTCAGGTGTAAATCTAGGTGTAAATCTTTGGTAAATCTGTACATTCTGCAGGTGTTTTCTTCTCTTTACCCATGTTTCACAAATAGTAGAGGATCCATAATACATGCAAGGCAGTAGAAGACTAGAAGACTGGCTCCTCTGTTTTCTTTTCCAATTTTATTTAAGAATAAGTAGGATAAATAAGTTTTAAAACAATCTTAGATATGGTTGTCAGCTGACCAAAAAAAAAAAAAAAAAAGAAAAAAAATTGACTGATTACTTCTGTCACTCTGAAATTTGGAAAATCAAAAATGGTACCTCTTTCAAAAGAAGTGCTTCTGCCTTTTAGTCAAATGCTCAAAGAAAAATTATATATAAGAGCACTGGTAAGGACTTCATTTGAGAGGGTGCCAACATGAAAACAATTTAATTCTTCTACAATCTAGGCATTCCAAGCTTAGTCTATCATTTCTCTAGTTTGCATAGTAAACAGCACAGCAGCAGAAGTGCTAGGAACGTTGAGATAATGCTTTCTTAACTGCCCAGGAGTACATTATTCTTTTGCTGTCTTATTAGAATTATTATAGCTTATGTATTAATTAAAAAGGTAAATATCCTTATTATTAGTAAATTACTTGGGCCTTTTCTGGCATCTGAACAAGGAAAGATAAACACATTTTCTGGAATTCTCTAAATAACCATTACATTCCTTCTTTCAAGTACTGAATCTATACATAAATGAAATAAAATGTTGCTTATCTGAAAGAAAAATGCAGCAGTAATTAAGAAAAGTCAATAACAGTCAAGCAGATGTTTGAAATTAACAGTAGTCAATACTGAGCCAATTATAATGATAAATTGAAAGTTTATTTACACAGGTGGAAAAAGACCAGTTTCCACAATGTATTTAACAGACATAGGATCACAGGATCATTAAATAATTCATGTAGGAAGGGACCTCATGCAGTTTCTAGTCCAACCTCCTGCTCAAAGCAGTGTCATCTGTAAGATCAGGCCACGTAGCTCTGTGTTTATCCAGATGAGACCTCAAAACCCCCAAGAATGGAAACTGTGCAGCCTCTGTCAGTCTGCTCTCATGCTGAAAAGAGTTTTCTTTCTAGCCAATGTGAACATCTCTTGTTCAGCTTAGTGCGTTATGTGTCCCCCTCCTGCCATACATCTCTCTGAAGAGCCCATGTCTGTCTTTCTGGATAATTGTGTCAAGGGTATTAAAAAGCCGCTGTTAGTTCCCCCCTAATGGTCATATACAATAGTCAGTAAGTTGTTGTCTCTTTTTTCCTCAGTTACTACAAATGAAAAATAAATACCTTACTCCATCTCACTTTCTTCCATTTGCCCAGTAATGCCACCTATCCTAATTCAGGTGCACAGGTCCAGGATCATAGAATCAGAATAGTTTTGGGTTGGAAGGGACCTTAAAGCCCACCTAGCCCCAGCTCGCCTTCCACGAGCAGGGTCGCCACCCACCAGATCAGGCTGCCCAGGGCCCCATCCAACCTGGCCTCAAACACCTCCAGGGATGGGACAACCACAGCTTCTCTGGGCAGCCTTTGGCAGGACCTCACCACCCTCCGAGTAAAGAATTTCCTCCCAACATCTAAACTAAAATGATTTAGATGATGTTGCCCTGAGCTTTTATTCTAGTGAGAGGAGCTCCTCACTTTATAGTGCAGCAACCAGACGTTTCTTGAAATCAGAAAAAGTGTCTCTTGGCTTTGGCATTGCTTCTTGCAGCAGTCCTAGCTAGACATTCTGCAGTTCTACCTTGTACAGTTGTTTCAGCTTTGTTACTATGGTGCAAAACAATCCAAGTATTTGACAAGATTATATGCAAACAGTCTTTTCTAATTCATTAATAGGTGACAGCAGAAAGCTATTTCTCTTATGACAAGAAATATGTTCATTCAGCTGTTAGAAGAAACAACTGAGCTTTGAATTATAGAACAATTAATCCTGCATTAAAAAAAAATGAAACTCATAAATTTTTTTGTCAGATGTTGATAGATCTCATAATAGGACTGAAGGATATTCTATGCTTTAAGTTTTTCAGTGTATTTTGTACATTTCTTTGTGTACAAGAGATGGCTTATTGCTAAGGGTAACACCTTTAAGAGGTGCTGTAGGACTGAGCTGAGAGCTGTGTTTCAGCGTAGGCCTAACAGGAAAATTCTGTCAGGATGAAGACGGAAGAAAGCATTTAAAAATTTCCTGGATAACACAACCTCTATGACTCAGATGGCAGGGGAAAAAACAAATAGGGTAATTTTTTTTGCCACCGTAACTGGACCAAATCGTAAGGAGCTCTGTCTTCATCACAGAGTTTGAAATAGAGCCAAAATCTCACGCATGGCTTAGGTGGAGGCTGGCCTTCCTGAGCCTGCGCACAGAGCAGAGAGGAGCTCTGCCTTTTTCTGAGGTTCAGGACAAGGCCATAAAATTTCTTTCTGTGTGTTTGCTTTGTGCATCCTGTGATTACAAATGGTGTTTTCTTTACCCTGAAAGTTCCACAGTGATAGAGAATGCCATGCAGTGAACAGCAGAAAGCATACCATTAGAGTTTTTCCTTCTCCAGCATTAGTTTGTATCAGATTTTGTCCTGAATGAAATTTTATTAACTCCTTTTCACCAAGTAGTTTGGAGAGAAGGCTTAATGAAAACAAATCAATGAGGTAATTAGTGCTTTAATCAAATGCAGTACCAAAAAGGCATTTCCAGCTCTGCTTCTCTGACAAGCTTTACCATTAATTGAACACATCTAGCTTGTAGTTTACTAAATAGCACAAAGATGACGACATGGGCCAAGCTGCTGTATGTGATTTGCAATCCATTGATTACCGTACAGCAAATGGAGAAAAAAGGAGCAAGGTTAAAAGTTGTATTTTAACCTCTTAATGGCTCTGGAACCTACTGACATCAGGGTCTTGTTCAGGGTTTTGGTCTCTGGCAGTCAGCAACTTTCAGATCTCTAAAGGGTTCTTCTCTCTCCAAGGGCGACTGCCATGTGAAGCTCAGCAAGAGGCAGCACAGATCTGCATATTCAGTGCTGGGTACAATAGCTCCATTCTCACTGTCAGGTCAGCAGTCAAGTTCAGTGTAACTCCTCCTTCTGGTTCTGAATCAGGACTTTATGGAAATGCTGAGCATTTTTAATAAAGCAACTCTGCTGTGAAACAAATCTGCCCTTAGTGACAGCTCTGTGCTGAGCCGCACCAGCACAGAGCTTATTAAGTCAAAACTGTAAAGTTCAAAGACAGCATCAGGTTTCAGTAGGCGTCTCTCCTCGTCTGCTCTTCACAGCAACATAATTTGTTACCACTTATATTTTTGTTAGTCAAGTAAAGTCTACATGCTCTTGCTGCTGTGAAACTCAGTGTATTTTAGTAACTAGTGAGCCATTCACACGTTTTTTATCAAAAGCCAACATGTCAGATTTTTAAACTCATTTTCAGCCTTTTTTGTACCTAAATTCAGTTGCAGTCTGTGATGTCTAATCAGCAGTAAGCTCTTCCGTAGTTCTGAAAATGATCATTTTCAGTGATCCATATCATGGTGCAGTATTAAATTAATGCGTCACAGAGCAGAGGAATATTATTCCATGGCTCTCAATTTAGTCATATGAACTGACTTATGGTCAAATTTTTCTTCCCAGAATATAATTTATGCTGTGAATGAACTCCATCCTTTTAAATTTCAGAGTTATGGTCTTTGCAAAAGTTGCAAGTGATTTCAAACTTGTGTGAAATCAGCAGCAAATTTATTTCAATTTCAAAATAAAAATGCAAAGTGTATCATTTCTGGCAACACTTAAACTTTTTTTTTTTCCCATTGCTTTTATGGAAACCCTAAACAAACTCTTTGATATATGAAACTCTGCACCAGTTAATGAGAATTTATCATTTTTATTCTTATTTCAGCGCTTTGTGTTGAGATCATGTGGGACTCAGCTTTTAAGAGCAGAGGGCTTTTGGTTGTGTTAAATGCATAGAAAACAATTTCCTTTAACTGAGCTGTTCTTGTGGTCCTCACTCAGAGTATCAGCCAGCCCTGTGGTTCCCCTGTCATTGAGAATCCAGCCACTGGCTTGAATGTGGCATTTCTAACATGGCGACTGGCTCTCTGGGACCTTTTTGGGGGGATTTGTAAATAAAAACTTACTTCTTTCTTTCTTCATCCCACAGTAATCCTGTAGATGACTGCTGTAGATCACTGTCCAATCTCAGTCTGCCTCTCTGGATGTTTTTCTGCTGACTGGGAGTCCTTCCTCAGCCACTGCCAGAAGAATTAAGCTTCAGCCACAATTAAAAGATTTTGGAAAGCAGTTTTTGAAAGCAGACCGGTCTCTCAGAGAGTAAAATGCAGTGAGTAAAACAACAAAAAAAAAGAAGCGTTGTTGCAACTTTTTTTCTTAATTTAAACAAATAATTCAGTATCATCTGCCTGGGTCAACTTTGTATGTGACCAACGGATGCAGTAGGAACTGAATGGGGATAGATGTGGAAAGGATTGAAGTGATATATATTTCTTTCTAGGATAAACTCAGCACATATCTCTTTTGCTCTTGTGGTTGCTTTTTTTTTTTTTTTTTTTAAGTATTTGTTTTAGTCAAAATTTCCATCTTCTTTGCAGGAAGCTTTCACCAAAATTACTTTGGTGTCTGTCTGAAATGATATGGAGGGTATCATGCAAGGTGACAGCAGAATAAGTAGAATAAATAGGATGGCTGTTAACGAAAGTGGATTTCCTTCTACACAGTCATTACTTATGTCATGCTAACTTTCCATATCCTGTAAATATGAACCTCACCTCAAGCAGGAAACACATGTGCGCACATTCTTGTCATTGAAAAAAATGACACAAGGCAGTTAGCTGGCACCAGACTTCTAGACTGCAATGTTTGTGAAAAGTCACAAACATGCCAAGGGGGGATCTACATAAAAACACAAAGCATGAAGTTATAAAGTAAGAGTTAAAAATGTACAGTGATATTTATAACGTTTTCTTAAATAGGTCTGAGCATTCTGATTTCCTTTATTTAACACTGAAGCCTTTTCTTGTGCATATAATAGAACCTAAAAGAACTCTAGTAGTGATAATTCTCTTTCGAAGTTGCAGGGTTAATAACACTGTAGCTACATAGTCCTGTCAAGGGCCTGTTCATGTTAACATAAGCTGAATAGCTGAAATGAAATCAAAGGAACTATTTTTGAAATGCTTGCATGTGCAACATAGCCCATGTTATTAGGACTATTTAAAGAACAGCAGAAAGCCATCATTTAACAAATAATTGTTCTCTAAGATTATATTTCTTTCCATGCTACTAAATGGAACAGCACACATGAAAAACACTGCACAGGTTGTTCTAATGAATTTCAGGAATGGATCTCCGGGGAGTTGCAGGAGAATCTTATGAAGAAAATCTCTGCTAGCTTTAATTACAGAAACACTACCTGCGTGCATGAAGGAAAATGTGGCTCTTCATCTCTGTTTTCCCTTTCACAGCCTGTTGTGTCAGGACTGTGCTCTGCAATGTGTAGTTCAGCAAGGTGTAACAGCTGTGGTGGCCTGAAGGAGCTGCTGAGATGAGTTGTAATAGGCGAGGAATACTGACAGAGCTGTAGAAGGGGTATGTGTTATGAAAGAAAGAAGAAATCTTACTATATATTTGAGAAAAATGTAGCGTCATTCTAGAAATCTACCTTTTTATAGGAGCTGTCATTTGAAAACATACATCTGATGCCTGTAGAGATGAATGCAAATGGTGTTAACTGGAGCTATGGCTGAAATGTAGTAGCTTAGTTTAGGAAGCAGCTCTCAAAATCCCCTCTTTATTTCGCAGATGCTTCAAAATTTCATCAGTATTTTTTCCTAATGTGGATGGATGTGGATCATGGAGCTCTTCTCATTCACTACTTCAGAAGACACCATGGAAAGGGCCAGGAATTTATGCACTTCAAATGATGTGCAGGGAGCAGCTGGAGCAGAAGGTCCATCTGTTTTCCTGGCATAGTCTCCTAATCTCTGTCTTCTCACTGGTTATGTCAGAAAATAAGAATTATTTTTCTAAACAGGTATCAAAAAATCCAGTGATCTTTTTTAGTACATACCTGTTCTGAATCTTCAACAGAGATCGTTATTTCTGGCAGCCCAGCAATGTCTTTTTCCTGGCTTTTTGCTGCAGAGACCCACGGGTAGCCTGCAGTCATACAGAGGAGATGTACCACAGGATCTACCACAAGTCAAATGTTTGTAGGCAACTGTAAATACACACGTTAGTTCCTGATCAAGCCTTGTATGGATTTTCTTCTTTACAGATAGGCTGAGAGACCTGGGGCTGTTCAGACTGCAGAAGAGAAGGCTCCGAGGTGACCTGACAATTGCCTTTCAGAATCTAAAGGGGAGCTACAGGAAAGAAGAGGACAGACAGGATTGAGCGCAGCCCTGCCAAAAAAGACCTGGGGGACTGGTGGATGGGAAGCTGGACATGAGCCAGCAATGTACCCTCGCAGCCCAGAAAGCCAGCCATATCCTGGGCTGCATCAAAAGAAGCATGGCCAGCAGGGCAAGGGAGGTGATCCTGCCCATCTACTCTGTGCTGGTGAGACCTCACCTGGAGTACTGCATCCAGATGTGGAGTCCTCAGTACAGGTGAGACATGGACCTGCTGGAGTGTTGCCAGAGGAGGGCCACAAAAATGATCCATGGAATGGAACACCTCTACTATGAGGACAGTCTGAGAGAGCTGGGGCTGTTCAGCCTGAAGAAGAGAAGGCTACGAGGTGACCCGATAGCAGCCTTTCAATATCTGAAGAGGAGCTACAGGAAAGAAGGGGACAGGCTATTTAGCAGAGTCTGTTGTGATAGAACAAGGGGAAATGGTTTCAAGCTCAAAGAGGGAAGATTTAGGTTAGATATAAGGAAAAGGTCTTTTACAGTGAGGGTGCTGAGGCACTAGAACAGGTTGCACAGAGGTATGATTGATGCCCCGTCCCTGGAGACTTTCAAGGCCAGGCTGGATAAGGCCCTGGGCAACCTGATCTAGCTGTGCATGTCCCTGTTCATTGCAGGGGAGTTGGACTAGACAACCTTTAAAGGTCCCTTCCAACTCTAAGGATTCTATGACTCAATGCTTTCAGCTGTCTTTATACTTGCAAAAAAAAATTAACAAAGCCTAGGGCTGGTGTCCCAGCTGCAACCAGAGAGGTCACTTGAGAGAAGGCATAGCTGTTCAAAGAACTGGCAAACATGGATATTGGCAGCTGCTATCCAACCAGTTCTAAAAAACTCTTACAAAAGATGAAGTGCAATAGGATCTTTAAAAAAATAAATAAATTATTGCACATACTAAAGTGTTGTCTGCAGGAAGTGACCCTAAGAACATTAGATGCTTGTGTTATAGTCGAGTATAGCCCTTAAGAGTCATCGCGTGTCTAAAATGTTGCTACTTTTTTTTTTCCTGTTGGTCAGACCAGTTATGGTAGCAGGCCTAGGCTGCAAGAGGTATTCATTCCAACCGTGACAATATTTGTAAAAGAACATTCCTAGGAGGACTACTGGCTTATTTCAAGATGAATTTTTTTAATAGAGGTCATCTTTCATTTGAATACTTTTGTTTATTTTTTTACTTTGTTCCCTTGGTTTGTTCTGGAAAATACAGGATGAAAAATTCAAGACAGTAAAAGCATTGCAATACTCACAACTTTCCCAGAGGTACAATGCTTATAGATGATACAGAATTCTTGGAGGTATAGTAAAAAGACATATTACAGTATATCACTAATGTGCTTTAAAGGTAGAGCACCTCCCTGACTACTGCTACATACAAGATGCATTTATCTCTGTCTCACATTCTTTCCTTTCTATGAAACTTCATCTTCTGGGTCTTTCTGTTTTCAATTCATGTGAAATAGCAAGCTGTTAAGCATAATTCAATTTTGATCCATTACCATAATGTTCAACTGTTACAAGTTCCAACTAACGGGATGGAGAACAGAACCAGATCACCCAACTGGGAGCTGCTGAAGAGAGCCGTCTTCTCATTGTGAAGGCGTAGGAACAAAGATAAACAGTACTGCTATAAAAGCTTATAAAACACAGTTTTAATGTAAATATAAGAACATATGTATTTATGCAATATTTAGATTCTAAAGCTTTCTTTCCTTTGTCTGGCCAACTGATGAATGCGTCAGAGTCCTGTGGCTAAGGATAATATATGTACCTCCTTCAGTATTAAATATTGAGGCTGCACAAGATCCAAATTCTGGTACAGTTCCTCAGAACTGTCTTCAAAGCATACTCAGATTCAGTGCTCCCTGTCTTTTCCTTCTTGTTTCTCAATTGCTCCAGGAAAGCGTTTTGACTTTCCTGTAATTACATGGTTGTTCACCTCCGTAAATTTTAGAAACAAGATGTGCTATTGTCATGGCCACCTGCAGTTATTAGCTGTAGAGTTTTCTTCACACTGAAGCCAGTTTGACAGTGGAACTGTCTCAGCCTACTCATTCCTGCTTTCTACTTCTTTTTTTCCTGTTGTCTGGACTTTCAGATTACACCATTATTTGTATCTCCCTCATATAATTTCACTGATCTGCTTACTATCCAGTTGCATAATTAATTGCATTTGAACAACTGAATATTTGATGAATTGTGGCCAAAGGGAAGGGGATTCTGTAAGTTTTCTTCTATACCAAACAAAGAAGTTAGTAAAATATTCATCCCAATGTGGTTTTATTCAATTCTGAATCTTTAGTTAGAGAATATAGTAAATTTATTTGTAGGATTCCTAGCAGCAGACCAAAATAACATGAGCACATGATAATGATTATTATTCTGATATAAACTAGCTACATGAGTTCATATCTCTTTGATTACCTTCTCTGAGGCACAAACCTTGCAGTGGTAGGTGTTATGCATAGTAAGTCATTGCCTATCAGTTCCACTGTATGCTGCATCAAATGCTTGCCATTTTCTCATATTTGGTATACAGATGGCAGAAAGACATAAAGCCAGTACAAACTTTGTATGTGCAACTTGTACCTATTGTTTCAGTGTGAAACTCTTCATATGTTAAGAGTTACAAATCATAAGAACACGTGAATAGAAATAATCATTCTGACTTCTGACATCCCCAGACACCGTGGTAACAAGTCACTAGAAGGAATGCAACTCCTCCCTGCAACTCTGTCCTTGAGGGATACCATATAACATGATTCATCTGACCTAACTTTAGATGTTCGCATCTGAGCTAGCCATACTTCATAGACAATGAAGAGAAATGGGCATGTGATTCATCTGACCTATTTTAGCCACATACTTTAGGATGAGTTTAATTGCAGTCTAGAAATGTGTCTTAGACTCCTTGACCATAAAATTAGTCCACAGAGACCTGATCAGATGAAAATTTCTAAAATAGGTCAGGTGATTACCATTTAAACTGTCTGAAAGCAGAGACTACACTATGTAAGATATGCCACAAAGAAGGGAGAAAAAAAACAAGATTGAATCTTAAAGCTACTTAGTGCCAGGAAAAATTAGAGGTATCAGGAGCTTGCTGAGCCATTTTGTGTCATAAAAGGATTCATAAACATAAAATATTCACTGCTCACTTGCTCACACATATACATTCCAAGCTTTTTGAGATGTCTGAGGGTATTTGAAAGAATTTAACATGAATTGAAGATTTGAAAGAATTGAATATGATGTAGAAGATCCACGCAATTTTGGAGTGGCAGGTAGAGACCAGGTCAAACACTTAAGACATACCAGAGTCCTAGATGCCAAGGTATGGAAAACTACATCAGTTCTCTAATGTCCTTGTAGATGGATATCTAGGATGGGCATCAGCTCCACGTGGAGACACCCACACTTATATTTCTACCTATATGAGTGTTTAGTGTCTAAAGTTCTGGTTATAATCAATAATCCTAAAAGTCTGATATATTGCCCTGCATATAAGCTCCTAATGGTGTGTGAGGTACCACAGAGCATCATACCTAACCTGCTACAATCACTACAACAACACAAGTCTTGAACAAGTCCTAAGTCATTTCTTAAATAGTGGTAGATGGCATTTTTTTCAATGACTGACTTGAACTGAGGATGTCTGAATCAGGGTTTGAATCCCATTCCTGTATTGTGCCCCTTGGTACCTGCAAGGATAAATAATATTTTATTAAATCCAAGCAATTGCCTAAAGTAAAATTTGTTTTTACTTCAGTCAGCAAGACTGCCCAGTTCCGAGCAAGTTGTCAGTGAAAGAGACTTTAGCAATATAAATGCACTGCTTCAGTTTGGAAAGAGAAGAGGGTGTGGATAATGGTTCAGATGTGGAAAGAGACAAACATGTTAAGATGATCCAACCAAAGAACCAAATCAGAACCAGTGCTGCCAAAAAAAAGTCAAAGGGTTTTAGTAATGGGGGGGGACTCCGTGCGGAGAGGCACTGAGGCACCCATTTGCTGCCCGAATAATCTCTCTAGAGAGGTTTGCTGCCTGCTGGGGGCCTGCATTCGGGAAATCAGGAAGAGGCTACTGGGTATGATAAAGCAGGAGGACTGCTATCCATTCCTCCCCTTCAAGCTCGGTCACAGGAAGCTGCAACTTCCTGGACTAGGAAAATACAAAATATTAAAAGGCTGTATGTCACTTGGGAAGATGTTGAAGGGACTGGGAGCATAGGTAGTGTACTTAGTCCTCCCAGTTGAAGACTGGGATCCAGACAGAAGAAGAACAGACCGCTTGAATTAATGGCTGTGTGGATGGTTTTATTTACAGACTTTTGAGTACTGTGATCTTGAACACACCTTCATCGTCAGATGGGACACAACTGATCAGGAGGGACAAGAATATTCTGGGTAGCAAGCTGACTGGGCTTATCACCAGAGTTTTAAACTAGATTTGACTGGGGAAAAGGGAAAGTACTGCTGAGTGACAGAGAAGAGCCAGGGAACACTCTTACTTTAGGATGCAGTGGGGAAAAGCCACAGATTGGTCCCAGAGAAATTTGGGAGGGCTCCTTCAAGAAGATAACACAGCCAGTAGCCCAGCTGAAGTGGCTCTACACAAATGCACTCAGCATGGGAAATAAACAGCCTGTCAATTTTGTCATGAATGTCTTGAATCAGTACACATATTCAAATCCATTTTTTGACACAGTTTATAACAAATGGAATGCCTACAACATATTTCATGTTTGCATGCAGAAATTTAGAAGACTATTTCTAATGGAATTACAAAAGACTTTTCTTGCATAATTCAACCCAAGTTACATCTACCAGAATTTATTCTTAAGAGGCATGCACATATTACTAGTATATTTATAATCTTTAGTGTTGTACAGATCACAAGCACTGAAAAAAAAATGTATTTTAAATAAAGGCATATCACACCTGAATACCACATAATCCATAATCTGCTTTCTGCCATCACTGATCTCTGGAAAAGAATCAGATGATTATTACAGGTGAAGGCATTGCCTACACAGTAATTTGGAGCATTAGTCAGAACTCTGAATACAAGTAATTCCTAGTTAGTATCATATGAATATGAACAATACTAAACTTGAAGAGGGTTTAAAAACCATGACAATATTTATTTCTCTACTTACTGTGATAATAAAGCAATCACTAAATGAAGATTCAGATCTGACTTAAAATTTGTTCAGATTTGAGGCAATTTAGTTTGTGTTAGTGAAAGTGCATATTATAGAGCTTGTTGCTTAGAGACATGACTATCTCCAAGAACAGCAGCTCACCACAAACATATTTCAGAGTCCTGAGCCAATCTTCCAAACACTATGACTCTTTTGTTCCCCTTTCCCTCTCTCCTCTTTTCCCTAGCAAACACATCAAGATCTGAGCTGGGAAAACCTTTGCCAACATTCACCTTCATAATTCATTACCTGAATTAAATAGATTAAAATATCAAAAATTCCTGGTCCTGCTCCCCTTCCACTTTTGTCTTCCATGAAGGCAGCTAAAATAATTCCTGCAAAGCTGTTTTCCTATGGGAGGGGACTTTTAATCAATGGAGTAATGTTCTCTTAAAACCGACTATCCTAGCAGAAGTATTCTTTCAGTAGAGGAAGGAAAATATTTTAAATGAACAAATTAATACTTTTTTTAAAGGTTTCTTGCAGTGCTTAAGAAATTTGATGTTTCTCTGTCGAAGTAGTATTTCTGCATATGCGATGCCATTTTGTGGCTAAACATTTTCTTTTTTATCCTTGTAATTCCAAACACAGATTATTTTAGTAGTTTCAAATAGTTGTTTATACTACATGAGCTTTGCTTTGTTATTCCTTCTAGAATCAGTAAATTAAAATAACCCTTCGGTGTTACAAAAGTCCTAAGCTGGCAATAAGTTCTGCAGTGAAGATTGGCTGATCTTCATTTTTAGGCATTTTCTAACTAGATGTAACTACTTGGATGAGAAGATAGGCTGCAAATATAAGAAAGATTTTCTTAAATGTACTTTTAGCCATTGCTGTGGCCTGCTGGAAGCGCTGTTGTCCACTCCAACTTGGGGGCTTTCAGTGTGCTTCAGAGTAAAGAGTTGAAAGGAATGTTAAAATGGTCTCAGAGTGTTTGATCTGAACTTTTGAACAGTTTCCCTATTTCTGGCTTGAAGTCACAGGCATGTTTAAGTAACAGCTTAATTCATAGCTACTCTGGATAAGGTAATACTAGCTTCCTTATTATAGAAGGTAAAGTCCTCAGCGCATGAAATGACAAATTGCGTGTTCAAATTTTTGATGATATACCTGTGGCAGGTTACACTTCATTGCGAGCTTTCCTATTATCCTTGGCTTTATGTGGAAGCACACAGTACTGGTGATGAGTGGCTACTCAAAATTCAGAGATGAATGTCCTCCACCTGTCTTTCAAAGATATACCAGAATAAGTAAATAAATAAATTAATTGATTCACAGTTTAAATATTTTCCCACCACTAGAAAGGTTTCCCCTCACCTGGATAGATACAAAGACAGGCTGTGTATTAATTAGCAATATGACAAGCTCCCCAGCAGGACAGGTATTTTGAATATAAACATTTTAATGGCATACATTTTCCTGCTGAAGTAATTGGGAATGAATGACTTCCTCCTTTTGCCTTTTGGAACAGCCTGTTCCCTGAGGACTGCAGCGATGTTTCAGGCCATGCTCTCCCAGACCTGAAGGCAAAACTGATCTTGACATTCATGCAGGAACGTGGAGAAGAATGCGACAGGAACGTGGAGAAGAATGCGACCTGTGCTTTATAGTCCTGCCCACTCATAGAGACACAACATTTTTGGTATGAATAAGCATCAACTGTCTTAAGTTTCAACCAGCAATACCAAGGTGAGTGTATTGGGTGTGCCTGGGAAGCTTTTTTGATCCTTCTTTCTCTCAACATGAAACAAATTCCTCTTCCCCAGGATCAAAACATGGTATGCTGTGTCATGTTGTTGTTCTGGAAAATGGAGTGAAATTAATCTTAGGGCTGCAAGTCATGTGAATACACACATTCTACATGAATATATGTGTGCCCATCTAGGACTCCTTTCTGCTGTAAAATATTTTTCTATTTATCGCTTTAGTATACCTTTTATAATAAATCAGGTGGTGTAAAGCAGTGCCATCTTGTGGCACTCATCAGTTGTGTAGCAATTTCCAGATTTTTCAGTTACATCACTTCATAAAGTCAGCATTTTCCAGTGTTGATTTTCCTTGCACCATACTGAGTACCCCAAATGGGAAAATATTCCTGGCTATTCTTAAAAAGTTGATCAAGAAAACAAAGGAACCAAATTTCCCTGCTCAAGCATGAACGTTTTTTGAGATCTTTTATTTTCTTTTGGAGAAATATATTGATACCACTAAATAAAAGGAAAAACTTACTGTTTCTGGGAGGCATTTCACAATTTGAACTATCTATTCATGCTATGAAAATAAGTTGTTAAAAGGATGACCTGACAGGTTGTCCTGATAAAGACGGTGTTAATGGAAAATATCATTTTTTCAAAAATGTCCTTTAGAGGGGCAAAGTGTCCTGGAAACCAATGTACTGTGGACAAAGCATTTAACACCTCAGTTGCTGAAGCGGTTTCACGAATCTGTCTACTATTACATCCATCTACCTGTCTGGCTACACTTTCCCCCAGAACTGTGGCACTAAACAGTTTTTTCCTGCTATTACATTGTGTTGCTCCTGATGAGAATGTTAGCACCTGAGGAGGAGGAATTCAGCTTTCTGTCTATGAGTATGATATGCACTCAAATTCAAGGATTAGAGTAAGTGCCTTCTCTTGTCTTCTGTCCTCTGCTTGACTTTCAGTTAGAAAAGGTAGCGTGAGATTTTCAAAAGCACTTAGCCTTGACCTAGTTCTCCTCCAATTAAATCATTTCTCAAACTCCCACTCAGTAAGAGATCATTTAGGCCATCACCGAGTACTTTAAAATTAGTTCTGTTGCTTATTTATGCTTCAGTTCCTCCCCTCTGTATAAGCGATGTCATAATTACCTGCTCTGTAGGAGCTCTGCAAAACTTCGTTAGTGTTGGATAAAACTAACTACAGAAGTGCAAAGCAGTGTGTGCTTTAACTGCAGTTCAATATGCACATCTGACCACATAATGTTTTGTTACGCAGCTCATAGGAAGGATTGTCCAGCCTACGGAATGTCATTATGGTATTTCTTAGGAATAAATACTACGGCATGCATGGTAGTATTATTAATCAAATAACAACTACAGTTAACTATGGTCTACTTCTGGAAACAGCATTGCAATTATATTACAGCAAAATGTGCCATCAATGGTAGGTTCATATGGAACCAATTTGTATGTATTGCAGTGAAGACTAGCAATGTATGAGACTGTAGGAGCAAGGCCACAGCCATGGGAAGAGGGAAAATTATTAATGCCATCTACTCTGTAGCACTTGTAAGACTGCATCTCAATTTTTTTTTCCAGAGAAAACTGAGCCAGATTCCTCTCGGAGGTGCACAGCTTCCAATGCAAAGGGTAATGGACACAAAATGCAAACATACAGACAGTTAATTCCAATTAAATATTGAGACAGAAACAATTACTATAATGAAAATTGAGAAATTCTGGATCAAGTTGCCCAGTAAGAGTGTGAAATCCTAAATCCTTGTAGACAACATTTTACTTGGCAAGGCCTTGAGCAACCTCATAGTGTCAAAGCTGGATTTGAGACTGGCTCTACTTTGAATGGTGAACTGGACCACATGACTTACAAAGATCCATTTTATCCTAAATGATTCTCTTATTTTCTCATTCTATGTCTGTAAACATGCTTTGTCATAACAAAAATTACAAGAGCATTCTTCTCAGGCAGTAAAAACAGTGGCTCCTTCCATCTTTCCATAAATCAATATTTTTGTTTCCATTCATAAATAATAATGGGTAATCACGGAATACTTGGTAAGTAACTCTAATTCTGGTGCTTTTGTTTGCTAATATCACTGACATATTTTTTTATTATTATTAGTTCTGTCCCTACCAATGTTTTTCCATGCTTATAAAACTTTTATTGTTATCACGTGGAATGCTAGAATGGTAATACTGGGATGGAAAAAAAAACAACCCACAGTTCTTCATTCTTGAAATCAAAGCCCCCAAGGAAACTGAGGCCCTTTTAGCTATTCATAATGATAGCTCATGCTCTCCTCTTTGCTGAATTGTATGCTATTATCTAGAGTCCTTGAGTGTTCTCGAGAACAAAATCACAGGTAGAAAGAATTTATTTACCATAAACATTGTAGACTGTACATTCTGTTTAATAGATATATTCCATTCTATCAAAGGAAAAAATTAAAAATGGATTTTTTCCTAATCAGATTCCTGCATGGCACATGTGTTTCATGGAGAAAATGAATTGAATTCTGGGGCATATGCATAAAACTACTCAAACGTGGTTCCAGACAGGTTCTGTTTTGTTCCCTCTCTGCACTACTTATTTTTGCCTCTGACACAGACACATATCCATGTTGCCTCAACTTTGAGAGAGAAACAGGGACTCTTGTGACATTTTTTTTCTCCTCTTCAAGCTCTAGCTTGCTCAGGGCCATTTTCTGCTCAAAAACATTCACTACAACTCCTTTCATGGCTGTACTAAGCTCCACACAGGCAATAATAATGTTTTAGTGACTCAGCACAGATATTAAACCTACATTGCCATTTTTTTCCAGTGATTTACATGAAATTTTCATCTGTCATAATATTTACAAAATTAATATATTAAGATAATATTAAGAAGCAACAAATGAAGACTGGATACTCTAAATGTCACAATTTGCATGCGTGCATTTGATATGACATCTGAAGCAGAGGACTTGAGGAGTATAAGATGGCACAAGATTGTGTTTTCTTCGTATGAGTCGAGTAGTCTGTAGTGGGAAGGTATTGGAGCCAGGAAAATCAGATCTTTTGGAGAAATTCTGTTGTGATTTCCTAAGGGGCAAATGTCAGGATAAGAGTGCCATGTTGCAAGATAGGGTAATAAGCCTAAAATAAGTAGGGAAGGGTAAAAGCCTATTTTCACATTTGTACCTGGCAGCACAAAGGAAAAACAAGGATGATCATTAGGATTGTAGCTTGTCCTTCCACATTCCTGTGCTGAACAACTGACTGGTGATTTATTTTAGAACTACAGTCTGCAACTTGTTGACATACCTCCAAGCGCGCTTAGAAACAAACGATACAACATATGTCAGCTGCACTTCATGAGGACTGGGAGGATACGCATAGAAAACGCGCGCTATGCTTGGAGGTGGGGGCAAGAGCTACGTGTGCGGTAGGAGACTGCGCCTGGGCTGGGCGCTGGTGCGAGCTGGCATGGTCCAGCAGGTGGAGCTCATTGCTAACAAACAGGCAGCAATACTGGCGTAAGAAACGGCGAAAGCGTCTTTGTTTACATTTTCTTGCGGCTAACAGCTCTTTCGGTGCCGTTTTCATGATTTATCGCCCTGTAGTTGATATTGGAATATCGTTCGCAGCTGATCATAATGAGTGCCGGGTGGTGCATAGGTGAGGTGGTGTTGATTAGCTGTTGAAAGATCTTCTGTGAACTCCTTAATGACATCCTGTGGGATTCAGAGTGCTTTCAGATTCCTATGAACCAGACTCCATCATCGTGCGAGCAGAAATGCCAGCTAATGCCCGTGGAAGAGCACCCAATGTTTAAAGAGAACTTCTGCACGACCTGTAGGGATATAGCCCTGACGTCCGAGGACAGATTTAAAGAACTCATAGTTCAGACTGTTCGCTATACTGCGTTAAATGATATTTGGCATGAGATTTGTATATTTAAAATGCTTGAAGTGAGTATTATCAAAAATCCTCAGAACCTTCAGACACTGATAGGAAAAAATAACAAAGCTAAGTCAAATGTTGTCTGTATTTACAAGTTACTTTCTTCCTAATCAGATTAAGTTTTGTAAGATAAGCCAGATGTAAGATGCCAGATAAACCTGATATTTGTTTTGTTTTTGTACAGAGAAAAAAAAAAAAGAGAGAGCCTTGATATTGGTTGTCAAAGGGATATGACAATGACTTAGATACTGCCTAGCAGATTTGGAAGATGGATTTGTAACATCTCCCAGCTGAAGGACAATGATGAGCCCCTGGCAGCTAGGCAGTGCTGCCCAGACCATGCAGAAGGCCCAGGCTGGCATTTCGTTGTCCATGAAAACAACATGTTGGAAGCAGTGTCCCAGCTGGCAAACCCTGTGAAAATTACCTGCCTTTATCCTGGTGCAGAAATCCTGGAATGCTTCCTCAGGGCTGGTCTCTGAATCTCACCAAGGCTCCAACGTTACATTTCATTTTGACCTTTTAAAGAAAGACATCCCTGAGTTGCTCCTCTTTTTATTTCCTCGGTCAACACAAAATAGCTGTAATAATCCCAGGCCCTGGGAGAGATCAGAGGCAGATGCCTGAAGTTGCTGATACTAAATGTCAACGGTTTACGGGCGTTAGGCCCGATTCCGTGACAAAGGGGACGGGGGACCCAAGGGCCCACACCCCGGGAAAAAGGGGAAAGGGGAAAAGGGTAGGGAGATGGCCCTGAGAGCAAAGAACAGCGGCAACAATCTGAGGAGAAACAAACTAATTTACTAAATA